>NC_056726.1:1832698529-1832736029 GCF_019279795.1 Protopterus annectens
ATCCTCCATAATTGCACTTCCATCACCATCTCCAAATGAAGCTTAGGTTCCTCACTCGTGCCTTGCTGTAAGTCAATAGAATGATCATTTGTAGGCTTATTATTTGGGCTGTACCACACAGAAATATGGCACTTAGTCATATTTGCCTCTTTACTGGGACGTCCTAAGCCCACTGCTCTCTTTCCCTGTACTTAATTTAGTTTTGCATAGTTTTCGTTGCCATAACTACCACATGGCTTAACGTCTACATATAGTAGAGTTTAATGTGACTTTGTACTGCAATGAACAAGTTGTTAGGTGATGTTCTTTCTCTTGTTACCAGAATCACAGCAGCTATCAGACAGCCCCACTGTTCTTCACCCTAAAGGTTCTCCTTGTATATAAGCTGCCTTCCACTTCCAATAAAAAGGGGGATTCAATAAAGCCTACACAATCATTTTTGACAGAATGCCATGAATAGTTTTAGATTCAGTAAACGCCCCACAGTGGTGCTCACTCACATGCAAATACAGAAACTTATGTGGCATGCAAATTACAGCATAAGTAACTAAATATTATGCTAATGAAGCAAATCAACATGGTGGAGCGATTCAACAACCTGTAAAGGAACCATGTAGACTCCATGCTCCTGTTTGCCAAATATCCAAAAGTTTTCCGAATACAGCCACGGAAAGCAGCCTACACAGAAACAAGACCAAGTAAACTTCCATAGATTTCTACAACAGATCGTAACATGTAACCCCACACACATTATGACATTATCAGACATGGTGGATGCTAGAAACTTAGATTAACAACACCACTGATCCTGGGAGCTATCGACCTATTAGCCTGACAAGCCTGGTCTGCAAGGCCATGGAACGTATCATCATGGAACTCATAAACAAAGACATTGGTAACCTCCAAACTCTGGATCCCACCCAGTTCGGGTTTGTGAAAGGCAGATCATGCCTCCTGAACCTGATCGACTTCTTTGAGGCAATCACCAAAGCCATGGATAAGGGTAAGGTGGTTCACACAGCCTATCTTGACCTCACCAAGGTTTTCGACACCGTTCCCCCCTTCTGGAATTATAGCTAAACTCACTAAACTAGGTATAAATTCCTACATCACAAAATAGGTTGCCAACTGGCTCACTGACAGAACCCACACTGTAAAAGTTGCAGACTCCAAATCTGACCTCAAGGCAGTGACAAGTGGAGTGCCACAGGGTTCCGTCCTGGGACCTCTCCTGTTTGGTATCTACTTTTCTGAAGTACAGGCTAACGCAGAAGGCCTCTGGCTGACAAAGTTCGCAGATGACTGCAAACTAGGAGCCATAGTTAAGTCCCCAAATGATGTGGACATCCTACAGAAGGGCCTCACTGAGACAGATGCCTGGTGTCAGAGCCATGGCCTCAAGCTCAATGCCAAAAAGGGCAGTGTCATCCCCTTTGGTAAAAACTCTGTACCCATGAACTACCACATAGGCAGCAATCTACTTAACACCGAATGTGTGATAAGAGACCTTGGGACCCAGGTGAGCAGTAGTCTCTCCTTTGATAGTCACATCTCCACAGTAGTCAGGAAGTCCTTCTACATGGCACACCTCATCATAAAAGGGTTCTCATTCAGGAAAAAAGAGGTCATTATTCCTTCTACTCGTCACTCATTAGACCCATTATAGAGTACAACGCCCCTTTTGGAATGTACCTCACAAGACATCTGCAGCAGCTGGAAAGGCCACAGATGTACCTCACAAAGAGGATTACTGGCCTCAAACAAATGCCCTACACTGACCGCCTCAAAAACCTCTAGCTTTACTCCATAGCATATCGCCTACTCTGAGGTGATCTCTGCCTAACATATAAAGCTATGTCAAACCCAGAGCTGTTGGACATGCTACACCTAAAGAAATCCCAATCCCTCCAAGCTACATGCTCTAGGGACCTAAACTTTGTCACCACAATAAACAGGACACACTGGAGGGATAGATTCCTGTCCCAGAGACTTCCTATACTCTGGAACAAGCTACCCATTTATGTCAAGCAAAGTTCTTCATTAGCACTCTTCAAGAAAAATCTTGATGAGTGGATGGGAAATAGGAAATACACCCCGGGGATCACTTCTGTGTCTCTGCTGGACAGTGGCACAGGAAAATAACTTTCTTGGGTGGCGTAAGCTATGGTACCTTGCTGGCTAGGCTTAGGTAGGCCCTTGGGCCGATAGCCTAGTACCTACCTATGAACCTATGAACAATTCCCTTTTAAGTGCCATAACATAAATGCAGCTTTGCTCCACCACCTCCAAATGAAGAATGTACTCGTAACTAACTTAGACAGCTAGAAGTATAAACCACATGAAAAATACTATTCATACTGTCATGTAAGCATAATGCGGTATGTATCTGATGGAATACAGTCAAATTGTATGAAAACCTGCATTCCTCTGTGCAGATATATACTTCAAGTAATACCGTCCCATAAGTGTACAACATTGGGCTCCCCTTCAGTTTCCTTGCCTACGTGGTTACCAACCATGTAGATTCAAGGCTGTCAGCACACTGAAGATGCAAATAAGGTCAAAACTCATTAGAAATGCTGAATCCCAAAAAAATTATAACCATGTAGTGATGTTCACTTCATGTAGGCACTTCCACAGTGTTTCTGTTGAATGCATGGCAACAGTGAATAATGAAATCAGGGGTGTGTGTCAGGTTACACTTATAGAGGTGTACATGTAGGTATGTGAAGTGTAAAAGTTCAGATAAGGAGTGCACAGTTCACAAGTTCTGTTTCATCCTCTTTATTGTTTGTTAAAATGTATCATGTCTGTCCTCTTAAAGTCAAAATTTATTTTCTAATTTTTGTCATTGTTTGAGAGACATGGCGCTTAGCACAACCATGGGAAACAGAGGAAAGAATGTCAGGTTTCTCAATACATGTCACAGCATGTGCATGTGTAAGGCTAGAGTATAGAAGGTCCTGGGTTCTAGTACAGGGTCTGCAATCTTTCCTCCATTTTTTGTGCTGCATGTTTGAATGATATCACAGGCATGGAGAAAAGCAATAACAAAATCAGATATGGTTATCTTATTTCAGTGTTGGTGCACGTAGTGGTGTATAGGTGACATTGCACACTAATGAGCACAAATGGAATTGATATATTCAGTAAAGCAGCAGATATTTTTCATAGGTGCTAATTACAGGATGAGCAGGTGATTTTCGGTATGGTGGAGCTATTCAACAAGCTATAAAGCATATCTGTAGCCTCCATTCTGTTTTTTCCTGAATACTTCAATACCATGGGAGTACAAACAAAGAAATTCTAGGCCTGAAATAAAATTGCGTCAACTGCTGCATTTGCAAGGTAAGTCCTGAACCTGGAATGTATTCTTTAATAATATTATGTCAGGTTTCCTGATATTCACTCAGCCCCCTGTCTGACCAATCAACTGAGGACAAAGGTTTTGTAATACCTGGCCTGGAAAAGACGCCATTTTTAAAAGTAGTCTCTCTCCTCCTCGAGCCCCAAATGCTGTATGCTTGCCAAGTAAGTCAATTTGAATTTTTACTATTATTTAATCAATAATTGTGCTAACAGTACTGGAGTATCAGATTAATTTTGCTTCTGTAATTCAGCTTCATATCAGTAGTCTCCATGCTGTACATCTGCACATCTAACCATTGTGTGAAGAATCGGCAGCGCAGTTGCAATTACAGCATTCTTCTGCTGTAGCGTTTACTGCCATTACAGTAACTATCCTTGGTCTTAATGTGTTTCCAATGCTCAGACCTGCTTGCTGTCTTTTAATTTTAACTAATACCACTTTTGGAAGAGAAACTGTTATACTGCATTTTAAGTAAAAACGAGCTGTTTTTGTGCCATAGAATGACTGCAATTTGCTTAAACTGTGTATATGTGTGATGTTAAATGTATTTAGTGCTTAGACCTGCCTGTGCCATTTAATTTACACCTTCTTGGTTGGGACATTGTTAGCTTTCCCGTTAGCACTAAAGGAGCAGTATTGTCCTATAATCTGAACTTGTCTTTGCTCGATAGCAGCTTTTTGTATATATTAAACTGAAGCTCCTTAATCAAGGTTTAGCATGTTATTTGTGTTGACTTGTTATACCTACTGCTTATTCTATAAGCATTTACTTGAAAGCCTTTAGATTTATTTGTTCTTTAAGCGATACAGTAGAAGTTGAGCTCAGATTTTTAAAGACCTCGACATTCAACCTGTCCCACAGCCGCTTTAATAATATTACAGCTGTGCTTATTTAATTGGCCGCTTTAATAATATTACAGCTGTGCCCATTTAATTTTGCAAAACTGAAAATAAGCTACATTCTGCTTAATACATAGTATCTGGGGCTGCCCAGTTTCTGACCTCTATTCAATCACCATAGTGTAGCTATTTGGCACTGCTAACGCTCAACATTGTTTCTTTCTGCACGGGTAACTGCCTAAACTAAACTGCTACAGCTCTAACTAAGACCTTCTTTATTCCTTCCTTATCCTTTACTGATTTTTTTTCTCTCTCTACCCCTGTTTTCTTCCACAGATAGCCTCATTTAAACAAACAGAGCTTCCCCTGCAGCCTAGCATCCTGAGACACAGGAATGCAGACCTTCTCCTGAAAAGACTTCCTTCTGATTTCAGCAACGACGACAACAAACAGTAAAATAAAAATAGACCCTGTACATGCATTTTCTATAATAACAAGCAAATAATTTCTTCAGACAGTTTGTAAGTCTCTGCAGTGGCAAGCACAGTGTACAAGCCCATATTTCCCCTACCCTTATTTCAGTCTATACCCCCTAGACCCACCTTAGTAGCAATTTTCTGTTTCAGTCTCCCCTTCTTGCCTACAATTATCTGGCCAGTGGCGACAGAAAAATACATACTCACATCTCTGGGCTTCCTCATAGATAGGTTTTTGGACAAATTCCTGAGGACTGGCTGAATAGGCTCACTCAGCTCCCCTACCCTGCCCCCAATTTCCACCTGCCCCCACTACTCCTACTTTTATTCTAACCAGTGCCCCCCCCCAGCTCCCTCCAACCAATCAATCCTCCTCCTCCCCTCATTCCTTCCTCCTCCCTTCCATACACACTTAGCTTACATTACTCATTCCCATCTCCCCACCTAGTACAATTCCCTCAAAGTCCTACTAGCAAATCTCAAACTAGTTGATCCACAACCTTACCACTATGCTCCCCTCAGTACTCCAAACCACCCATACTCACCTAACCCTCTTAATGCTTTTAATCCCCCTACACTAATAACCAACTCCCTCCTTCTTTTGCATATACCTCCAAAACTGTAACTTACAACCCATACCATATCCCCATCAGGCTTCCAAACACCCCTTCTCCATCTCACCCTCTCTGTATCAGCTCTCGCCTCTCCACCTTTTTAAAATGAAAGTGATCCCAACTACAATAAAACCACATATAACAAAATTAATACTACACTTTCCAGATTACCTTAAAAACCAAACAAAAAACACTAATACTTTCCCCTTCCAACTTCTTCTTCCTAGCAGGGGATATTCACCCTAACCCTGGACCTATTTCCTCCCCAGACAACAATGCGCTTCACTCAAATCATCCCTCCCCCCAAAAAAACCCTAAAACTTATCACTATCAACAGCCAGAGTCTCTGTAACAAAATATCTCACTTTCATGCTTAGCTGAGCCTCAGCCAACCTGACATAGCCGCCATCTCTGACACTTGGCTCAAGCCCCACATTTCTGACTCTGAAATTCTACCTTCTGGATTCCAGGTTCTTATGTGTGACCGCACAAATAGAAAAGGTGGAGGTGTCACCCTTTTCTACTCCAACCTTCTCTCCATAATCCCATTCCACATCTCATTCCTCAGTTCTGTAATGCAGAGCTAGTAACAGGCCTACTACAAATGAACAATCACAAAAGCCTATGCATTATAGTCATATATATTCCACCAGGGAATAACACCCCAATCCTGGAAGATATTTTATTATAGGCCTCAACAAAAATAAACCTTGAAACTTATATACTAGGGGACATAAACATAGATTGGAATAAAATCAATAACTCCACACCCTCCCTTTCTATCAACATGCTCAACTTTACCTAAATAATCCACTCCATTACCAGGCCTAATAAAACAAACCCCCCAGAGTCCACTCTTGATTGGATCCTAGTCTCCCATGCAAACAAAACTCCAGGTCTGGAATCGTCCTCAACTCCGTTAGTGACCATCTCCCTGCTTTCATTCACTAATCAACCTCTCCTCCCATCAACATCAATATGTATATACATGTAACCTCAGTAACTTTGACCCCCAAATCTTCTCAAACTACCTCAAACAAATAAATTGGAATATTCTAAAATCTCTTCCACTTGACAATGCTGTTGACTTTTTTAACCTAACTTTCCTAAATACTCTAAATTCCCTAGCCCCTTCAAGAACTAAAAGAATAAAAACCAATACTGCATCTTGGCTTACTAAAGATACTAAGCAAATAATACACCAAAGAGACAAAGCATGGAAACTATACCAAAATGACAAACTCCCAGATACCCTACTTCGATATACACAGCTCTGTAACCTTGCAAAAAAACAAATTATCAGAGACAAAAAAAAATCATACTATATCAAACTCCAGTCCACTCACTCAAAAAAACCCAGGCTATTCTGAAACACTATCAATTCACTTTTCAACACAGGCACCAAAAACAGTCCCTGCCCAGACCCAAGCAAATCTGATCTAGAAATATCCTCCACTTTTAACTCTTTTTTTATTAACACAATATCAGAACTAACCAAGAGTTTCCCTAAGAATACCCCCCAACATACATCTCCCATGCCCCCTCCCCAACCTCTGACTCTAACCCTCCCCCATTTGAGCTTTAGCCCATATCTACTAACCTCATAAAAATATTTCTCTCTAAATTAAAACCCTGCTCCAATGCCCCTGACAATATTCCCTCCTTCTTTCTTAAATCTGCTGCTGATGGGATCACACTCCCTATTAGCATTTTAATTAACAGATCTTTACAGGAGTCCTACATCTCCAAACTCTGGTGATCTGCTATATTCTCCCCTCCACAAAGGAGACAAAACACTAATATCTCCAATTTCCACCCTATAGCTATCCTCTCCCCAATCTCTAAGATCCTAGAGAAATGTATCCACCTCCAACTTATGCCTTTCCTAACTGAAAATCAGCTTCTTACCCCTACCCAACATGGATTCAGACCTGGCCATAGCACTATAACAGCTCTTCTCTCTTTTCTAGACACAGTCAATCAAGACTGTGATTCTGGGAATATAGTATCAACTGTACTGTTAGATCTATCCAAGGCATTTGATACTGTCTCCCATACCCATCTTCTGAGCCACCTTTCTAACCTACATCTCTCCCAAAAAACTCTACCCTGGTTCTCAAGCTACTTATCTGACAGACCTCAGGCTGTCAAATGGGGAAAAGGTACCTCTCCATTTCTTCTCACTCCCACAGGGGTACCCCAGGGATTCATTCTCGGCCCTATGTTGTTTAATATCTTTATCAATACATTTCATTCGGCCATCACCAATACCAAAATTATACAATATGTAGATGACTCTAGCTTAGTCTCCTCCACCAGCAACCTCTCTGATCTTTTAGCCTCAGACTGCTTTTATAACCACAGAAAACTGGATGCTCCATAACCACCTTTCCCTGAATGCTAACAAATCTAAAATCTTAATATTCCCTCCCTCTAAATCCTTTCCTCTTGATAAAAGCTCCTTTCAAGTCCTCAGCCACAATAACTCTCCAATTGAAGTTGTTCCTTTCGCCAAACTTCTCGGTGTCACTATAGACGAACACGTCAAATTTGACACCCACATACAGCTAAACATAAAAAAAACACAGAAACTTGGCTTGCTATACAGAAACAACCCCTTCCTCTCCCCTTCCACCAGACATACACTTGCCTCCACCTATCTACTCCCTTCCATAATGTATGGGGCCCCCTTGCTAACCAATCTATCCTCAGCCACCTTTTCTAAACTTGAAAATTGCTACAATAAAATTTCTAAATTTATCACTAAATCCAAACACTCTTCCCATCCCTGCATTGCCCTCTGTTCTCTAAACTGGCTAGAACTCCCTAACTATTTTGACTTCCTCCAACTTACCCCAGCCCATAGCCTAATTTTCAACCCAACCTCATGCCCCGTACTCTCTAACATCCTACCCCTATACATCCCAAACAGAACACTTAGATCTGAACACCAAAACTTAATTACAGTCCATAAACCCAAACGACCTGCAGGTCAACTTCTCCTCTCTTTTTCCCCTAACCAGAAAATGGAATCCCCCCCAGAACAATACAAAACAAAGATAACTTTGAAACTAAGCTCCACTCCTACCTCTCCTCCAAATGGAAATGTAACTGCATTCTACCTACCTAGTTCTCCTGTCTCTAACTCTAGCGCCTCTTAGTTACTATTATTAGGGGTCAAGCTCAATACCTGCTAACCCTCAGGTTATTTTTGGTCTAAACAAATGTTACATACAATGTTCTTATTTCTTTCTTTCTTTTGCACGTGTATTCTATTTTGAATCTAGCTTGTTTATAATATGTCTGTAATTTTTGTATTGCATTTGTATTTGTAATTTTGTATCTTTGTATTGTGGAGCTTTTCTCCCTGGGCATCCACTAAAAATGGGCTCACTGGGCCCAGTGCACCTCCTAGACTATCAAACTGGAAATAAATAAATAAATTATGGCATATCCTTGTATATCTTAACTTGGTGCAGTATTGAAGTAAATAGTGGTGGATTTGTACAGAAAGAACCTTAACATGTGACAGCAGACACTTATTTTACTTATATGTGTCCATTACTAAGTTTTTCTTTCTTATTGTTCTTGGTTTTAATTGCACTTTTTGTATGATACATTGCATAGCACAAACAGTGGAAGTGGGGAACAGCTGTGTGTGTTTATTTGGTTTGCATGAAGTGTGACGGGCCACATAGGAAGCAGATAGACAAAATTATTAACCAGATGCATTCAATTAATGCCCTTGGCCATTGTGAAAACCCAGACTGGAGTACAGATGGTGTTGGATTCTAGTACAGAATGTGCAACCTTTGTTTTACTGCTGTGGCATTGCAGTTTACAGCAATGAAGTGCAACATAGACAACTATTTCCTCAACATTCTTGTGGCAACCAGTGTAAGTGTAGGACTGACATACACATAGTCCTGGGTTTGAATACACTATATTCCATATAGAATTATTTTTCTGATAAAGTACTCTAAGTATTATTACATTTATGACCAAATTTATGATTGCAGGTATACTTTGTAGTATAGTCCTGTAAATGTACTCCTGCTATCTTGACCGGCATGGCTTTAACTTTTGCAAATAACACATGCACAGCTGCCTGTACATGAAATTGCTTGTCACTGTTGCATTCTGCTTGGTAGACATTAGCAATGCAGCTCACGTTTGTGCACTGCTTACCTACGTGCAAACAGATGTAACCCGCATGCGTGTACACTTTGTTAACCATCTTGCAAATCCACTACTCACTGCACTATGGAACTGTATATATGATGCTTTCTTTTTGGTGCTTATTGTCTATTTCCTTTGTATGACATAAAACTACATGTGGAAATATTGCAAATTCAGAGCACATTCTAAGTATACGTCATATATTCACAATACATACGTGCATTGCCCCCCCCAAGCATGAAAACCCTGGGGGCTTAGTATTTTTTTACACACATATATCAACCATACTTCAAAGTGTAATATATAATGTTGTGTGCTCCCTCATGGACAGGGCCAGTCGGTGGTGCTGACAACCTTGCTCTGCTAAACTGAAACATCCAACTATGCTCAATAAGGGTACTTGTGTTTTTACACAGCTAGGCCTCTACACACCCTAGTGCTGTTAGGCTACTGGCATTGCATGAACCTGTGAATATATGTGCCTTTGCAGGCCTCACAACCTGTTGTACCCCACATGGTCTGATGATGTCATCTAATATAAGTTGATCTGCAGCCATGTAAAAGTCAGACTCGTGCATGGTGCTTGCGTAAATTAATGAGTTCTGTAGTCTGTGTACTTAGATAGGTAGGGGTTCTGTTCTCACTGCAGTCAAGTGTGTGAGTGTGTGTGTGTGTGTGTGTGTGTGTGTGTGTGTGTGTGTGTGTGTGTGTGTGTGTGTGTGTGTGTGTGTGTGTGTGTTTCTAGCCAGAAGAGCAAGTGTGTGTCCTGCAGTTACCTCCCCAATCCCATAAATTGACAGTATTTTGATACTTGCACCTGCCTACGCATCCATTTCAGTCAGGCCTCCTCCCTTCATCTCTGCAAAATGTACTGCTGATGTCATCCACTATAAGTTAACCTGCAGCAATGTAAAAATCAGACTTGTACCATGGTGCTGGCAGAGAGTACTGTGTTCTGTAGTCCGTGCACCTTAGATAGGTATGGGTTCTCTTATCACTGCAGTCAACTTGGTGTGTATGTGTGTGTCTCTGCCTAGCAGAGTAGATGTGCTATCTTACAATTACTTTTCCAATAGCATGGTTTGCCAGTATTTTGATACTTGCACCTGCCTACACATCCTTTCCAGTCAGACCTCCAACCTTCTTCTCTTCCACATGCACTGCTGATGTCGTCCACTATAAGTTGACCTGCAGCAGTGCAAAAGTCAGACTTGTGCTGTGGTGCTTGCATAAAGTACTGTGTTTTGTAGTCTGTATACTTAAATAGGTAGGGGTTCTGTTCTCACTGGCTGGGTGGGTTTGTGGGTGAGCTGTTGCCTGACATTACAAAGAGTTTTTTACACCAGCATGTGGGACACTGTTTTCACCATATGCTCAACAGACAATGCTGATGGCATTGACTATATCAGATTATTACATATGCAGTCATCCCTCCAGGGCATGATCAGACACTGGCCTGGAGCCCAGACAGACATTACCTTAGGTTCATAGAAGGTTACTAGGCTATTGGTCCTAGGGCCTTTATAAGCTCAGCCATGTTATACCTATGTTCCCTTATTGTCCAAGTTGTATGATCTATATTTGCAGCCTGAGTCTATGATCAGCACCGACTGCTCTTATCCAGGAGTGACATAGGTGACAACCCCAGGGTACATTTATAATCTCCCATCCAGTTGTCTAAGTTATACTTAAATAGGGTTATCGAGGATCTCTGTTTTATGTGAATGAGGAGTTTTTTCTAGAGAAGTGGCAATCTCTAGAGACATAGGTTCATAGGTGTTTATTAGGCTAATGACAACAAGGGCCCTTTTAAGCCTAGCCATGCATCCCAGATATCTGACAAGTTCTGATACTCTTGATAAGTGTAATCATGGTCCTGGGAGATGAACCATTTACAGATTATTTGTGTCCATTAGAGAATATATCTATAATGGGCACAGGACATATCCTGTGTCTCCCCAGCATGTCCTGTTAATCTTGCAGGCTAGATTAAGATCCCAGGTGTCAATGAATCTTGTCCCATGTGACTTGTGGATGTGCCGCATTTCCATTAGGGCAAGGTATGAGACTGCTCTGCAGGCCAGGCACAAGTCACCTCTCAGCAGCCGATAAGATACAGAGTACAATGATAGGGACTATAGTCTGTCCATGTACATCATGTGCTGAAGGCTCTGAATTTTCATGGTGAGAAACCTCTGAAGTCACTCCAGATGCTGCAGCTTTCTAATGAGGTACATACAGAAGGGAGCATTGTACTCTATTAGAGTACTGATGAGGGATGAGTACAGGGAGTTATTTAGCTCTGAATGTGATGCCCTTACTTATGAGAAGTACAACACAGGCCTTCCTTACTACTGTGAACACATGGTGATTGAAGCTAAGGTTGCTATCAACCTGTGTTCCCAAATCTCTCACCACAGGGTTTTAGCTAAGGGGGATACTGTTAATATTATAATTTGCAGGGACTTCCACTTTGCCAAAAGGGATGATAACACATTTTTTTTTACATTTAGTTTAAGTCTGTGGCTTTGGCACCAGTCATTTGTCTGTGTAAGCCCTTTTTGTAGTATGTCAACATCATTGGGGGGGCTCAGTGTTTGCACCCAATTTGCAATCATCGTCAAACATGGTAAGCCACAAGTCATTTATTTTCACCTGGATTTCTGAGAAATAGATTCCAAACAGTAGGGAGCCCAGAACAGATCCCTCTGATATACCACTGGTAACTGGTCACCTGGAAGAGGTGGAATCCCCACATTTGACTGTATGAGTTCTGTTGGTAAGCCAGTTGGCTACCCACCTACTGACATAAGGGTTAATATCCAGCTGGGTGAGTTTTTCAATAATGCCTGAGTGGGGGGTTGTGTCAAAAGTGTTGGAAAAGTCAAGATAGGCTGTATGTACTGTTTTTCCTTCATCAAGGGTTTTGGTAACATTCTCAAGGAAGTCTACCAGGTTTAATAAGCACGATCTACTCTTAATGAAGGCAAATTGGTTTTAATCAATAGTTTAAAAGTCTCCTATGTCTTTATTGATAAGGTCCATGATTATTCTCCATGGCCTTGCAGATAAGGTTAGTTAGGCTTATGGGTCTATAGTTTCCAGGGTTGGTTTATGGACCCCTTCTGTGCAAGGGAATTACTGTTGCTGTTTTCCACTCTGCTGGGACAAAGCCATTACTTAGACTGTGGCTGAAGAGAGTGCCAAGTGGTTCCACTAAGTCCTGTTTTAGACCATTTAGTAGGCAGCCTGGGATGTTATACGGTCCCATAGAGGCTGGGTTTTTGGCCATGGAGAGTGTGGTTATGACCTGCTCTTTGGATCTACTAGGTAGAGGACTGGTGGCAGGTATGCTTTGGGATGTGTCTGGTGGGGATGGGGGGGTGAAGTTTGCACCAAATGTATCTGCTAGCAGGTTGGCGATATCCCCAGGGTCAGTATGAGTGTTATTGTCCTCTACTAGTTCAGTACAAAGCTAGGCATTCCATTTTAGATTTCTGACATAGCTAAAGTATGCCTTGTGATTATCCTTAGCTAGGGATGCTAGTTTACCTTTGTAACTGGCTTAAGAGGACTTTGCAAGATATCTAATTTTCTTGTTTAAGCTGTGGAGAATGTCCTTCCTCTGCTGAGTCAGTTCTCTCTTGTTCTTAGACATTAGTTTCTTCCTCTTGTTGTATAACCTGCTTATGCTTGATGCCCACCAGGGTAGCTTGTTTTTTTGTGGGGACCCTGTTTTGATCTGTTCTGGTACAGCCAAGTCTATACCTTTGTATAGGTGTTTATACAGGGCACTTGTGTACACTTATACATTTGTATAGCACTCATTTTTGACAGCGGTAGCAGGGGGTTTGAAATAATTTATGCCATTGCTTAGGAGGCCATAGTTTGCTTTGGAGAAATTTTTCATCCTTATTGCTCTTGTGGGAGGTCAGGTATGAGTTTTACTTCGAACAAGACTGATTTATAATCAGACCATACCAGGGAGCGCAACACACATGGGGTAGTGCAGAGACCACCTATGTTGCTGAGTAATAAGTCTAGGACACTCAAGCCCCTTGTGGGGGTGTAGATTATCAGTTCCAGAGCATTTGTATTAACAAAGTCCAGGAACCTTAGGGTTAGCATGTTTGTGGTCATATATGATTCCCAATCGATGAAAAGATAGCTGAAATCACCCATGAGCAAGTTGTTTGGCTGTATAGTGAGTGACTCAAGTAGGTCCAGATAGGCAGAGGGGTCCTTGTGGTTCATGGTGGGGGACCTATAGGTTTATAGGTTCAGAGGTTGGTACTAGGCTATCAGCCCTAGGGCCTATACAAGCCTAGCCATAACAATTCCCTGGCTATTTCTTCCCACAGTATTTACTTCTCTGGACTCCTGTCTAGCAGGATGAGTGACATGATCCCCGGGGTGAATTTCCTATTTCCCATCCAATTGTCAAGGTTCTTTTTGAAGTGGGCCAAAGAGGCGCTCTGCTTGACATGTATGGGCAGTCTATTCCAGAGTTTGGGGAGTCTCTGGGTCAGGAACCTATCCCTCCAGCATGTTTTGTTCATTGTGATGACAAGGTTTAGATCCAGGGAGCATGTGGCTCTGAGGGATTGGGATTTCTTTAAGTGTAGCATGTCCAACAGCTCTGGGTTTGACATGGCCTTGTATGTTAAGCAGAGATCTCCTCTGAGTAGACAATATGCGATAGAGTATAGCTGAAGTCTTTTTAGCCGGTCAGCATAGGGCATCTGCTTTAGGCCTGTGATTCTTTTAGTTAGGTATTTCTGTGGCCTTTCCAGTTGTTGCAGATGTCTTGAGAGGTACATACCAAACGGAGCATTGTATTCTATAATGGGTCTAATGAGGGATGAGTACAGTGGGACAATGACCTCCTATAGCTAACAATGATATGGAAGGAGGTTGAACCTACAGTTATTTGGACTTGGAGTAGCTCTAGGGAGTTGTACTGTTTGACCAGTCTTGAGGTATATTTGTCTTTAATAAAGATAGCTACACCTCTGCCTTTGGTTCTTTCATGCTCATTTTGAGGTCTGGATGTGTGGAAAGCATTGTAGCCTTGCATGGCTGGAGGGCTCTCTGCAGCCTTGAACCATGTCTCTGTGGCTGCCATTGGCATCTTCTAAAGTGAGGAGTACTTCCAGTGAGAGCAGTTTCTGATTTAGGCTCCTAGCATTAAGCAGCATAACCTTGAGTTTGTCTGTAGTGGATTTTTGTATGTCAGGAACTTTGTTGTTATGACATTGTCTAAAAAAGATACTATGGGGGAGGCAAATACCTTTGCCAGTAACTGAAAGCCAAGAGGTAACAGGTGAAGACCAGCTCTGTCAAAGCAATGTGGTCTGTCGACCATATCTTCCCAGGCTGACAGATACTAGATCCCCCTGGATTGACACCAGAAGCTAAGCCAATTGTTGAAGTCAATCATTTTTTGTTTATATTGAGGCATCATCCTGGGTGAAGGTAGAATGCTGCTTAGAGCTAGGGATCTACCTGCCTGGAACACATAATATGAGAGCTCAGTCATGTCTCTCTTCATATAGTCCAGTGAGATACGTCCCAAGTCATTCAGTCCAGCATGGACTATGACAGAGTCATAACGGTACTTGTTGTTGAGGGACTTGACTGTGTGCATGACCTGATGGATCCTGGCACCAGACAGGCAGATGATCGTGACCTTCTCCTTGTCCCGCCTGGTGTGGGGGACATCTGGGATTGCCTATGACCAAGACATTTGGTTTTGAGGTTTTGAGGTGTTTTGCCTTAGGGACCTATTGGCTGAGACACTGTTGTGTGTATTATTATGTGTAGTTGATTCTGGATGGGTCTGCAGTGTGTGCAGTAGGTTTGTGCTTGGGATGTCTCTGATCTTTAGGTAGCTTCTAGCGAGTACCTCTGTGTATGTGGGCTTATGTGTTGTGAGCTTGTTATGTGCAAGAGGTGAAGTGTGTGCGCTGACAACCTGTTTGGTATCTGGTTTGTTGTTATGCGAGAGAATTAATTCCAGATTCATAGTATAGATACAGCTCTCTTGTGTTGTATTTCTTTGGTTTAGAAGTAACTGATTGTCAGTATACATGAGGCAATTGCTACATTGCCTCAGGATGCCCATGTTAATCATGCTGGCTGGATAAATGGTAGGAAATTTTCCATCCATTATGGCAGGTATATACTGTACTAACTAGTGGGGGTTGAACTAGATGGACCAGGTTTTGCAGTAAGACTAACACAAAGTGGCTATTCTATGGAGGGCTAGGGGTAGAAAATTGAGTCAATGCTTCACAATGCACAACTTAATTGTTTGCAGGGCAGCAGTGCAATCTCTGAGCAGCTCTGGTAAACTGAGCCCAAACTCACACAAAGACAGCATTTAAATACAAGGGAAGTTAAACAATTTTAATAAAGTAACCAAAGGGAAAGCCAAAGACTAGGCCTTATTCCAGCAATGTCCAACTCAGGTGAGTCCTTGGCTGCACACTCCTGACACAAGGGTGCATGGGGACCTTCTTAATGTAAGATTGCTGGTTTTAATGCTCAAATGATACCAAACAGTCTAGATTCAACAAACCTTAATCTAGCCTATGCTATAAAATGCAGCATTACTAGAAATTCGAAGCACAGAAAATCGCAGTCACAACAGCAAAAAAAAAAAAAAAAACTGTCTTAGTAAAGCAGCAATTCAGTAGCATACTCCAACAAGAGTGTAGACCAAAAACCTTCCTACTGTGAAATAACTGGTCTGGAACCCAAGTATTTAAAACAGAGTAAAGACACTTAGAATACCAGGCACAATAGGTCTTCACCAGCAATTACTGGCAATTACCAGCTTAGAGGGGTGTAGGCTACAATATACTGCTACAAGAGTCTAGACCACAAACCTTCCTAATGTAAAATAACTGGTTTGGAGTCCAAGTGCCTAAACCAGAACTAAGACATTTTCAGATTAACAGACACAATATGCCTTCAACCAGCAATTCCCAGCTCAGAAGGGCAGAGCCTACCCTCTCCTCCCACAAAAATGTAGACTACAAACCTTGTTAATTTAAAACAACTCACCTGAAGCTCAAGTTCTTAAACCAAATCTAAGAGGTTTAGAATAACAATGTAATGCGATACCGGACAGATGGCAGTGACATGTCTTTTAATCTACCCACATATATCATATCATGGTTACTAGGCCCTGTGTTATCTTGATGAGAAAGCCCTGTGTTCTGTCCAGCTGCTGCATGTGTCTGGTGAGGTTCATGCAAAAGATAGAGCATGATACTGTATTACTGTTCTGATGCGTTTGACTACAGTGCTGTCATACAATCCTGAGATCTGAATGTGATGGAATGTCTTATGATGTGCACCATATGTATGTACTGGAAAACATTAAAGAGAAAAGTTAGAAAGTAATGAGACACATTGTAGTTCCTGACTTCACAATCCTAACAAGAGAATACACTAGAAAGTACTGACATCATGATGCTATCCACTGTATAATTTGGCAAGGCAAATATAAGTGACAGGTACAATTATCAGTTCAACAACATAAATGCAGATATACTAGGCACTAATGTACCTATGCACCCTGTGCATCATACACAAATGTATTTATTTATTTTATTTTACATTTGTTTACCAGGAAGGTCCGACTTGACAGAGTGGTCCGTTTTCAGCAGAGGCCCAGAAAGAAAAGCTCCAGAACAATTGCTAACATACTATACATAATATATTTACACATTCAGTTCTAAAAATATAGCAGACAATAACATATGATTGCATAAAATATTTACATAAGCATAGTTGTTTAGATATACAATTAAAAGTATAGCAGGTAGTAACATTTGATTGTTGTTCATACACTATGTTTAGTAGAGATAATCTTGAAGATGTACTGAAGATAAGACAAGAAAGGAAAAGCTGAAAAAGGAGGAGAATATAGACAAGTTCATATGAGGTGCATTGACATTTTAAGGGAAAGCTTTTCAACTTAGTCTAGGGGAGAGTTAGTGAGTATAGATGGGACAGTGGGGAGTAGGCGGCAGTGAGTTGGTAAGCAACGTGTGATAATATATAGTGCATCTGTGGGAGTTTTAAAGAGGTTGGATAGTGAGTAGGGGAAAGGAGTCAGAATATGTCAGCCAGGTGCTAGGCAGTTGCATGTCCAGGAGTTGTTTAGGTGGGAAATAAGCTATTTTTTGAAGATGGTTTTGTTAGGTTGTACCCTGATTTGTAGTGGTAGGGAGCTTCAAGTCTTGGCAATGTTGCTAGAATACAGGGAGTCACCAGAGCTGTAATGGCTTTTGGAGATTACGATTAGTGCCTTGTTAGTGGATCTAAGTTCTCAGTTATTGGAGTAGAGTGTGAGCAAATCTTGTAAGGCTGGAGTTTTGTCAGGTTGGTACAGTATCTGATGAGCTAGAAGTTGGTTTAGAGCCAAGGTGTTTGGGAGTTCAAGCCGAGAAAGCTGTTTAAGGGCCTGACATTGGTGGGTGTGGTAGGAGGAGTTTGTGGCAAATTTTGCTATTTTGTTGTACCATACTGATAGCTTGTTTAAATTGGTCTTGTTTAGATTAATTAGGACAGGAGAAGCATACGGTAAGGTAGAGAGAAGATGGGTATGAACTAGGGTAACTTTACTGCTGCTGGTTAGGAAGTTTTTACATCTGTACAGAGAACCTAGTTTTTTTTTTTTTTTTTGTTATTGTATGAGCTATGTGTTTGTCAAATTTCATATCATTGTCAATAATGAACCCTAGTTTGGATTGTGTGATGGGGGAGATAGGGGTATTATCTAATGCAGAAATATAGAATGGGGGAGTAGGTACTGCTGCTTTGGAAGGATGAAAGAGCATAAGTTGGGTCTTTTTAGGATTTAGTATTAGCTGGGAGTTTGTTAGCCAGGTTTTGATGGATGTAAAGGCTTCTTGGGTCTTGATCTGAAGTTGTTGGAGGGTGGGGGCAGAGCAGATTAAGGTGGAGTCATCATCTTATTAAACCAGGTTTGCTAGAGGGTTGGCTTTGTGAAGATTATTTGTAAATATAGTGGAAAGTATGGGTCCTAGGACTGATCCTTGGGGTACTCCTAGTTTTACAGGAAGTAGGGGGGAAAGGGAGTTTTTCCACTGAACAGCTTGTTGGCGTTGGGAGAGATAGTCCTGAAACCATAATAGAGAGGGGGTAGTTAGTTTTAATTCTGAGAGTGATGTGATTAGTTTTGTATGGGAGATTGTATCAAATGCCTTTGATAAGTCAAGGAAAACTGCAGACACTAGTTGGCCATTGTTGTGTTGCATATTTACTAGGTTACTAAAATGAATGAGTGCAGTGGTAGTGCTATGGTGGGGGCAGAATCCATGTTGAGTTTCGGCAAGAAGATTGTTGGAGAGCAGATGTGTTAGGACCTGGGCATGGATACATTTTTCCATTATTTTAGCCAGTGGGGAAAGTATAACTATAGGGCGGTAGTTTGTTAGGTCAGTGGAGTTGCCCCCTTTGTGAATTGGTATAATATAGGAACATTTTCCAGAGAAGTGGCACCTTTTGTTCTGAGATTGATCTGTTAATGATTATAGAGACTGGGTAGGAAATGGCTTTGGTGGCTATTTGTAGGAATTTGGTAGGTAGTTTATCTACTGCTAAGGTGTTGGTTAAAGCTTTTTTATCCCTGAATCCAAAAGAGAGAAAACAGGGATATGGCATAGTTATCATCACTTGCACAGATTGTTTTGTGTGTGTGTGTGTATGTGTGTGTGGGGGGGGGGGGTCAGGAGGTCTAGGCTGACACAAAAGGTCAGTGAGTGGGTGTGTGAGTAAGAAAGAGAAGCAAGCAGAGTAAACCATGTAACTGTTGTGTGTGTGTGTCTGTAGGGGTCCTCCATGTGAAAGTGGTATGTGAGAGTCTGCATGAACACAGCCATGCTCATTTCTACCTCTACATCTTGGTATGTCAGACAGGTGTGAGCCATGCATGGTAAAGTTGGCAGTTCATTGTTGTTGCCCTCGACCACAAGAACTGGCTCTGCCAGGAGTTGCACTGGCACCTCCATGGCCAGCAGAGTTGCACTGGCACCTCCATGATCAAGGTCAGATGCAGTGCTGCTACTTGAATGTGACTGATGTCTGCCGGATGTGCTCCCTTCATGGGAATGCCTCGGACCATGACCCCATGGTCTGCCATGTCTGGGTGTAGACAGTACTCTCACCGATGGACCAGCAAAAGTACTGCCACTACGGCAGTGTGATTGGGTATAGCCACGTTGGCTATCAGCAGATGTTATGGCAGACCTACACCCATGAGGTCACCATTCCCCCCCATCAGAAGTTCCAACATAGACACTGCTCATTCCATGACAGACACCCCTCATTCCAGAGTGTTATTCATTCAATCCAGTGATTCGGTGACATGGTGGAGGCAGTCATGCATGTCAGCCTGTGCCACATCTACAACCCTGACCATTTGTCTGGAGAACCTTTTTCTGAACATGCCTGTGCCTCCATGATGGCTCTAAATATACACTGAGTGACATGGGAAGAGACACCTGCACCAGGTGGAGGAGGGGCAGCAGGCCTCCTCCGAGCACCCCATCAACCCTCCTGAGTGGCACCTCACCAACACTCTGGGTACGGCCAGACTCAAAAGGCACTGAAGCCTCAGTAGCCACACTTCCCTTCTCAATGTCTCCGCTCCTCACCTGTCCAATATCTGTGGGCTCAGTGGACTGGGTAGTCATAAGCCTATTGGCTGTGTTAGGGTAAAATGAAGGGGGTAGCTGGATATCAACCTCTGTGCCATATTCAACCTCTGGACCTCCCAACTCTGCCTCAGTTTTGCCACCATCATCATCAGTGTCTGAAGAGACACTGACATCAGGTGGCAGAGGGCCCACACTCCCACTGTCATGATCTCCTGTGATAAAAAGGAAGAAACACAGGCGTACATTAATACCTGCACTACTATGGTGCAATATATGCTAAACAACTAACAGTGCTACTACTATAGCAGACGGTACAGCAATACACACAACAGGCCTAAAATGACAGATTATGAAATTTCTTTAAATTGATTTGCAGTACTAACATAATTTTATTTGGCTTACCATCTGCAGGACACATACATTGCTGGATTGCTGATGGTCCTGAAATAAGTTAAGCAAGAGGTAATGGCATCATCACATTTAACAGTAAAACAGGGGGTAATACATGTACTCTGTATCTGCATTAACTGTGCGTTCAACAAGAATGTGGTTGACAACTTCAGATTGAGCTTATCATTGTACCAGTCTTTAATCCCCCCCCCCCCAAAAAAAAGACGTGACACAGAGAAGTAACTTTTATTTCAATTGTTTTACTATACAACAGTATTCAACTGGTCATATACCAAAGCCTACCTGGAAGCTCCTTCTGGGTTCAGAAGGAGTGGTGCTGACGTCAGTGACATGCTGTGGTCCACTCTGCTGTGAGCTCTCATGTTGGATATTCACCAGGAACTCTTCAATGGGGGTAAGAGGTGGTTCTGTAGCAGGTCCTTCCTCAGTTACCTTTTGGTCTTGGGCAGCAGCAGCTGCTTGCCTCTGTGCACAGGTAATCACATCAGTGGCCCTTTGGCGCACCTGTTCATATGTCTGTCTGTGGCCACTCACAGAACTGATGTTGGCAACAATCTGCTGCCATACTCATAGCCTTTCTTGCATATTGGGCCGACCCCTTCCCTGCAGAAATGCTCCATGTTGATGGACAGCATCAACAATGATATTGTTCCCCCTTCACTGAAGGAGGGTCTGCATCTCACTGACATTGTTTGCATTCTAAAAGATAACAGAATGATAATGCACATAAGTATTATATAACTACAGAGTAACGGTTTCCAGATGAAACAGTAAAGGTAGCGTGTCAGTGTTACCCACAGGAAAAAACATAAACAGTCTGCAGATGTGAAATACTAACAACAGGCAGGATGCAAAACAAGGAGAGTAGCAGGAGCAACATATCCCTGTATGTGCCATAGCAATAACTCAACTGTGCTCCCCAAAAAGAACAGTCCATGCTACTTTGTGACATAACAGTAACTTTTCTTTGCTCTCCCCACCCACAAAAGAACAGGAACATGAACCATTTTGCTAATAAAACATCCTTGATGTGTTAAAAGTGCTTTCAAAGGACCTGTCCCTGAAGCATTTGTACATACGTATCACTCAGCTTTCTATTTTCATGCATTGTTAATCATGAAATGGCTTTACAAACATGACTATGCCATCAATATACTTCTAACTAATGCATACAGATAAAAGTATAAAAGCCTTTGCTTCACATTAGTCATTAATATATTCCAGCATGTGCATTATGTAGGTAACAAAAAGGGAGCATACCACCTGGAGTTCAATACTCCTCTGTAAAGATATGTTTGGAACACATTTGCTTTTATGAAGTCCTGCAAACATGTAGCAAGTATCCTCACCATCAGTTTGTCTAGCTAGACATTTGTCTTTTTATAATGGAGTAGATGTTTAATGGCTTGCATCTGTCTTAGCCTGCATTTCTGAGATGCTAATTACAACATAAGCATCTGAATTGCTTGTTAATCAACCAATCTGTTTGAGCTATTTAACAAGTTATAAAGCAACTACTTAGACTCCATGCTATTTTTTCATGTGGATTTCAAAAGTGATGGAGTACAGACACAGAAAGTCTGCACAGATAGAATGCTAGGAGCTGCTGCTGCTTAAATCCATTTATATGTGCTACAGGCTGCAGGCAATGTTACTGCTGCCAATAGGCCTAGGCCAAGACAGCGAAGAGTTTTCAGGCCACATTTTACTTATCACAACATACATGACATGGACATTGTAGAGTGCTACAGGGTGGATAGACACAATACAGGAATTCTGCTATCTCTGCCGGCCTCAACTCAGAGTCAGAGCCTTTACCTTCCCATGTATTGGCTGTGTATTGCTTGCATCACAGTCAGCCCTGAACTAACACTGTGGCAACTGCTGCATTTACAAGGTAAGTCCTGAACATGTACTGCATTGTATAATAATATTGTGGCATATCCTTATATTTCATCACTTGTTGCAGTAAGCAAGTCAAATTTATTTATTTATTTATTTGGACATTTGTTTTCCAGGATAGTCCACTGGGCTACAAGAACCCGTTTTCAATGGAGTCCTGGGGAGAAAAGCTCCAGAAAAATACAAATACAGTCACATAATACAGAAAGTGCATATCTGTGGTATACATTTAAGTTAAACATTTCAGTGTTAGAACAGAACAGATCATACACATTGCATAACAAATTATACACATTACAGTATAAAGAACAAATCCAAGAAATGTTGAAATTACAAATATTGCATAGATTAAGTATAAAAATAAAAATAAAATAAAAATGTATAACATATGGATATAAAATATCAAATATGGAATAAAGGATGGGAGATTTTTACATAAATTAATGTAGCATGGGATAGCAGAGAGTTATTTGACTTGCATGTGTCCATTAGCAAGCAATAAGCCTCAGGCATCAAAGATTCAGACATTCATACCTCTCTAAAGTACTGAAGATTACTGCATGCCCTCAGTTTAGCACCATATGTTTGTAATGGGAAATGATTACAGGGAGAAGTTAGAAAGTAATGAGACACATTGCAGTTTCCGACTTCACAACCCTCACAAGATCAAATAGGCAGAATGAAAACAAGGAGAGTAACAAGAGCAACATAAAATAACAGTGTACACTTGCATGGGCCATAACAGGAACTCACCTTTTCTCATCCCTAAAAGAGCAGTCTATGCTTATTTGTGCCATCCAACCTGCCCTTCATTTGATGGCAACTGCATATCATAGTATTCCCAGCTAATATCCTCACACATTTTAAGGTTAATGATATAGACTGGCTTACACACTGCATGTCTCTGAGTAATGGTCAGTTAACTGATGAATGACCAACAAACACAGAAAGGTAAGAAAGAGTTGTGTATTTGCAAGGAATAATCATAACATGTTGCATGATCACTAAGTGCACTACATCCAAATATATTAAATATAATAAATTTACAAATAAGTTATGCCTTGATATCAGTGTACATTCAGCTGCACTTGGCTGTGTCAGGAATTACTTCATTTCTTTGATGCAAAGCTGTTTCTGTGGCAAAAAAGGATAAGTCACCCATCCTGTTTTCTGAAGGTACATTGGAGTAAGAGTTGGGAACCACACATATGTAGACATATCTCGTGTGTAGTAACATTTTCTTCTGTGCATGTCATAGATTGATTTTCCTCATTTTAACTCATTCTTATTCATGTAATTTTTTTTGGGGGGAGGTCACTGTTTGCACGATGTGCTACTTAGCACAAACGGCTTTGGCCATGCTCATCTCATTTGCAGATAAAGCGGTAGTCCACAAACTGTACAAATGGACCACCCAGGTAGCAGACAGGACCCAGACAGTCACAAACATACAGTGGATGCATTCAATGAGAGGGTGGGAAGATAGCATAATGCTTAAGGTGTTTACCTTACAGACACAAGGTACAGGGTTTGATTCTCACATAGGATAACTGGCTAGGCTTAAAAAATGGCCCACAAGGGCAGTTAGCCTAGTACTAATCTATGAACCTAATTAATACTATTGGCCATCACTAAAACACATTGCCCAGCAGTGCACACCCTCACTTACCATGTTTGAGCAATGGTAAGCAATGTGCAACACTTTCAAATGTTGCAAAACCAAAAAGTGCACACTCACAGTAAACGCAACAACTGCAATTGGCAGAAAAACATCATTCTACATTGGTCTTGATGTGTGGTAGGCATGGCAGGTGTTCTTGGAGAGGTTTTGAGATTCCATGCTCAAAGATGAGGTGTCCAGGAGTCCAAAGTGTTTGTTGGACTCCTAGTGAATGAACATGGGCTAGGCTTTTGCAGAGGGACTATCATGGCTCAGATTACAAGGCAGAGGCATGGAATAGTCTGTTTTGGGCTCTGACCAGTGCTACCAGTATCCTCTGCACTGGTAAATTATGTAGAAATCACTACAGACACCTCAGGATGAGGAAGAGGGATACCCCCAACCATTGGATTGAGGAATGTAAGACTGGGTGCACCCCACTGATGTGAAAGTATTACTTACAGAGAGTACTTGTAAGAGTTAAAAGCTGGATATAGTCAGGTTTGGTATTCATAATACTATTCTGTTCTGTTTTTATTCGCAGCCATCACAGACCACAAATTACATGAACCCATGCTGCTAGATTGGCATTGATACAAGAATCATGTGGCATGTATGAATCCAAAGGGCACTGCTATTTTAGCATTAAAAGTAAGATGCCCTTATTGGTTTATTACACAGTTGTATCAAACATGAGCATTAATCTCTCAACTGTAACAGGAAAGTATGCCTGCATTAGTCTGGAGACCAAAACAGCAGTTCAGTATTACAGAGTATTTAGATGTGGGTTCAAAAACCACACTTCCCAAATGTACAATACTGTTATGTTTTCATCAGTATTGCAAAGTAATGTCAGAGCTCAAAAGCAGTGGCACCAATGGCCTTCTGTAAACTGTAATCAGTATAATTGGAACATGCGTATGTGCAATATATGTACACATCAAGAATTGCTTACTGCAATCTGTAGTATAGTATGCATCTGTTATAAGATGGGTAGTCTTAACAGTAAAAAAAGGTATTTGTTAAGAGTTGGTAGTCTTAAAAGCAAAAGTAACAGAATAGAGGTAAATAATTGTATCAATGCATTGTATGTCACATATAAAGTTGCTAATGTTCTCCCTTGTTTTTCTCTCACCCTAACCATTATCTTCTCTTTTTTTATGTTATGTTCTTTCCCACAGCTCAGCGGAGTAGGTCTGCCACACGGGATCCACCTGTCCCCACTCCACAGGCTACAGCACCAAGGCCCAGCACATCTGGGACCCAACCTGGTAGCACCCCCTCTGCTGCCCCTGCACTACCTGACCCCTCAGGCAGTTCTACCCTGCAGGATAGGCCAATGGTTCCCTCCAGAAGCAGTGGCAGAGGTGGTGATTTTATCACCCATGAGGAACTGCCAGGGTTGGTGCATAGGACAGTCCACCACACAAGTTGGTGCACACCTATGCCAGATGGAGACACTGCTCAATATCATTGTATTGAATAACACAAGAAGACACAGACATCAGACACTGCATCCATCAGCGCAGTGGGGTGACAGTGATGACAGTCCAGTGGGTGATGATTCGATTTTCACTGTCACCCAGCTTGACGTCAATGGGTTCATGATGCCCCCACCCTCTGTCAAGTAGAGCCACTGGAGTGATCCCCAGGGTGAATTTTCTATTTCCCATCCTTGTCTCTTGTCTTGTTTGTCTTGTCTGTCTGCAATTGCTTCCTCACCTACCCAAATTACCTCACCCAGACATTTCTACATCCCTTCCCCAACATTCCTTTCTCTCAAAAAAAAAAAAAAAAAATAGAATGGGCACCTTTCTCAAAAAAAAAAAAATCGCCCCATATATAGCTCTCCATTTTGCACACATGTCTTCATGACACACTTGATTCAGTCTAATTGGCTATACAACATTATTGTGTTGTGGTCACCCCTCTCTCTTGAGGTGATAGTCCAAAATCAGCTAATATTTTACATATATGATCATGTTTTAGTGTTGAAGAAATGGATAGATATGGTTCTTTCCTACATCCCTCCCGACATTCCTGCCCTCTTTTCACTTTGTTTTTCTCCCCCTGCTTGCTCCCCATTTCATCACTTTCCTATCTTCCCCCTATCTTTTAAAGAATTGTTTTGGGAAGGTGTGCATTGTACGCCAATGTGAAGCAATGGTAAATGGCAGCAGTATAAGTAGGTGTATTTATATTGCTGCCATTTACCATTGCTTCACATTGGTGTACAATGTACAAATTACTACTTACCCTCAAATTTAAACAAAGTAACATCTGCCTCCAACAACAATGCATTAACACGTGCTGCCACATAGTTATATAGCAGATGTACTACACAATAATTGAAATGAAGAAAAACAATCTATGGCAGTGGCCCAAACAAATTTTAATGAAGACAACTAAAGTAAGGGAGAAGCAATTGATGTGCTGTCTTACAATCCGCTTTTGTAGCCAGCAACCTTACACAGAAATGGTATCTGCAATCATACCTCCCAACTGTCCAGAATTTTGCTGAATGTCCAGATGTTTGCATCATATTTTTGGGCTGTTCCTTGTAAAAATGTGTTTTTTTTAAAAAACTGAAGAGATTGATCAACACATGAAATACATTTCAGTTACTTCATATCCTTCAGAAAATGCATGCTAACACAAATCCTATTATTCTACTTACTTTCTATTGTTATCTGAACAATATAGTAAATCTGTCCCTATTTTTGGCCCTTTGTCTCCCCATTAGTTTAGTCTTTGTCCAGATTTCTTGCATTAAAAGGTTGGGAAGTATGATTTGCATTCAGATTATAAGTTTTGCAGTCAGTAACACTAGTGCGAGCTGCGAACCCTTGCTTACACCCGACACATATCATTAACATGCATGTTGCAATGCCGCGTGATGAGCAATATTGCATATGCAAAAACAGTCCATGTAGACTCTGCACAGAATCTGCATGGAGTTTCTTGAATCCGAGGGAAGGTTTTATTATTACTATCAGAATCATACATGTCTTCTGCTGTTGCTGCTAATGGGAAATAAAAATCAATCCAAATGCAAAGAGCATGGATCCACTCTGTGAGTGACTATTTGCACAAATGTAGGTATTTACATCTGTCTTTTTTGTGTGTTTTGAGTGCTTGAGTGCAAGTATGGAGTTAATGGTGCTTATTGTAACAAAGTACATGTATGTTAAGGAAGTGACTGCATCTGAAAGTTTTTGCAGATGTGGAGAAACCGATATTCTTTGTGTAGTTTGTGTTTGTCCAGAAATTCCAAATGTTGCATTCCCTTTTCTTCCACAGCACTAATTCTTTTTCTCCTTTTGGCTTTTCCCATTTTGGGGTCGCCACAGCGGATCACTTGTCTGCTCATGATTGGCAGTGGAGCTTTACAGTGTCAAGTTGCCAGGCCAGTGCCAACCTTCCATGGAAGGCATATGCACGCACTCATGCCTAGGGCCAATTTAGAGTGTCCAATCCACCTACAGCATGTCTTTGGGATGTGGAAAGAAACTGGAGCACCTGGAGGAAACCCACGCAACCACAGGGAGGACATGCAGATTCTGCACAGAAGGCACCCCAGCCGAGGATCGAACCAGAGAACCTCTTACTGTAAGGCAACAACGCTAACCACTGTACCACTGTGGCCGCCCTTCCACAGCACTAATTATAGGTCTAAAATATTAATATAGGGTAGAGTAAAAGCAGAACCACAGTATGAGTGGGATGTTTTCCATATCATGAAGGTGTGTGTGTGTGTGTGTGTGTGTGTGTGTGTGTGTGTGTGTGTGTGTGTGTGTGTGTGTGTGTGTGTGTGTGTTTGTGTGTGTGTGTTTGTGTGTGTGTGTTTGTGTGTGTATGAGACAGAGACCATCGTGAGTTAGTTTATGGTGCAAATTTTTACTGGGGTTTATGATTAGATGTTGTGTATGTATGTATACTAGGGTTTATGCATGTTTATGATTTGGTGGTGAGTGTATGTGTGCAGGGGTATATGTGTGTTTGTGGTTAGGTGGCGTCTGTATATGTGGTGAGGGGTTATTTATGTTTATGGTTTGTGTGTGTTTTCGTGTGGGATTGATGGATGTACACGTCTGTGTACTAGGTAATATACATGTTTATCTTAATATGACATGTGTATATGTATTTGTGCAGACTGTGAAGTATTCATAGTGTTTGGCTGTAAGAATGTGCAGATGCATTGTAGATGTTTCAGGAAGATTTGCTGAGATGTCCTACATCAGCTACTGCTGATTCTTATCCCTCTACTGTTCTGCAATTGCTTTTGCCTACTCTTCATTCTATTCCTTGCCTTATTAATATATTGTAGTCCTTTCTTTTTTTTCCCCTTCCTGAAACTGATTAAATTATATATTTATGTATGCATGTACTGTATGTTAGTTCTAGTGTCCAAATCTCCACCCAAATATTACTAATTGTTAGTTCTAAACTTTTTAGAGCTATTCAGTGTGTGTCATGAAGTTCTTCCCCATTCATGTCATTATCTCTTTTCTGGTTCATCATGCCTTCTTTGGTCAGCTGGCATTTTGGTTACTATAGTCCTGTTTTTGTTTAATTCTTGTTATACATGTATTCAGTCATTGATTTTCTAAACCCTGTTTCCCCCATTCAATGTTACGGGGGAGACACACACACAAACGGACATACACCATATATATATATATATATATATATATGTATGGGGAACGTAGAGACTGGAAAGTGATTAGAGGTATGGAAGCATAGGAATATGAGAAAATAAAACATAGACAAAGATTAACAGGGGAGGTGCTAACACAAAAGGTGGTTGACAATGGACCCTCTCCAGGTGTTCAGTTCTGATGTCAAGACCCTGGTCAACAACTTCCCCATTATTTCCTCCTACTCCTGCTGAATGATGAACATTGACTACTGTCACTCTTCCTTCTCTAACACATAAGACAAGCAGGTGGGGAGTTTCATTTAGATGCTTTAATATATAGAAACACATCAGGATGGATAGCAGCATCATAAAGTATGAACAAACTAGGTAACAGGCAGACCTTATATACATACATGCTTACATCCCAACAGCTTGCTACAAAATGGCAGTCTAGATTGCACATGCTCAGTGTTTATATACTTGTGCAAGCCTTTGGATAGCTTCTTAAAGGTATATATTCACACATCTTCCCTCTTAAAAAGATTGCCTTTTGAAAAAACAATATCAGAGTCAGACATGCATTAATATATACATTAGAAACAAAACACAATGGTCATGTCCAGGTTGTTTCATATCTGCTACAGGGTTTAAAGATGCAACCATATCTTGTACCAATCTACAATTAACAATCTGAAACAAATTTAGCAACAAAGGCAGGTGCCTTCTGTGCGGAGTCTGCATGTCCTTCCTGTGTTCATGTGGGTTTCCTCTGGGTGCTCCAGTTTCCTCCCACATCCCAAAGACATGCTGTAGGTGGATTGGACACTTTAAATTGGCCCTAGGCGTGCGTGTGTGCATGTATGTGCCTTCTGTTGAAGGTTGGGTGCCAGGCTGGCAACTCGACATCATAAAACTTCACTGCCAGTCATGAGTGGACAGGTGATCCACTGTGGTGACCCCTAGCTGGGAAAAGCCAAAAAAAGAAGACGAAGAAGGCAGTCTGTGGATCACAACTCGTATCAGGAACTTCTGGATTTGTCATAGGAATGGGAATGTCCTCTGGAACTTTCTCTGGAATTAGAACACTGGACAACTCACTCTGAGATAAAGAGTCTTTCTCACAGGCTATGTGCTGTGTTATAGGCTCGGCCACTGGTGTCAAATGCTTCCAATTCTGCCTAATAACTGCTCCTTGTAATTCCACAATGTATGATCTCGGCTCTCGACCAATATTCTTCACGACACCAATCCAATCATAACCTTTGGACCTTTGCATCCTTACTACTTCTCCTTCTTGTAATGGATTGAGCAGTTTGCTGGTTTTATTGTAGTAGAACTTTTGGGTTAAGCGCTTCTTCAACTGATTGGCTTTCACTGACTTGTTGTTCTTAACACATGGAACCAACAATTGACTACTGATTGGTAATCTGGTTCTGGTTTGTCTCGACAGATTCAGGAAAACATCACTATTATCTCATTTTGACTTCTCTGGTAACTATTTTGCATGTTCTGCCAAACCATTTGGTTGCCGATACTCAAGGCTACTTGTGACAAGAGTAAAGTCCCATTCTTTTGAACTGTTGGCTTGTAAACTGAGTTCCATTGTCAGAAATAACTTTGTGCGGGCAATCATGCACAGCAAATGATGTTTCATCTTAGTTATGACAGTACTGGATGGTAGGTTAGGAAGTAGGTCAATCTCGAACCAATTGGAATAAGAGTCTACTAACATCAAATAATGTTGACCATTCCACTCGAAGATATCAGTGGCTACTGCTGACCAAGGTAGTTCCAGAATCTGGTTTAGCTGAAGTGGTTCCTTCTGTTGATGTGGCTTAGTACTATCACACACTGAACAAGATAAAAGTGGTCATTCAATGTCTTGTGACATAGAAGGCCAAAATACTAGACCTCTTGCCCTTCTTTTAGTAGAATCATCTCCTGGGTGACCACAATGCAAGACAGTAATGTACTCTTGTTGCAAGGCCTTTGGAGCAATTACTTTTGAACCTTTCATAATGATACCTTTGTCAGACAAAATCTCATCTGTGTATGGAAAATAAGGTTGCACTTCTTGAGGTAAACTAGATTGCTTTTATGGCCATCATTGATTGATAAACTGGTTAAGCCTTTGTAAAATTGGATCTCTGGCTGTGTGATCTCTCAGCTCATCAAGATGTGTGGAAGAAAAATTTCTCACTTCCATTACTTCAAAATCAATGTTCTCATTCTTGTTCTGTTCTGTGGTGTTTCTGGGTGATCTGGATAATGTGTCAGCAAGATAAAGAAGTTTGGCCTTCTTGTAGACAAGATTGAAATTATACTTTTGCAATCTCAGCATCATACATTGCAGTCTGCCTGGAGATGAATGCATAGGCTTTCTCAAGATAGTGACTAAAGGTTGGTGGTCTGTTTCGATCTGGATAGGTCTACCATAAACATAATCATGGAACTTCGAACATGCAAACACAATTCTCAAAAGCTCTTTCTCAATCTGGGCAAACTGCAACTCAGTTTGGGTAAGAGTTCTCTATACATAGGCAATAGGTTGATCCTCTTGTAGAATGATTGCACCTAGACCAAATTTCCAAGCATCACAGGAAAGTGTAACTGACTTGTGAACATCATAATATCTGAGAGTTGGTGGACTTGCAATACTGTTTCAGGACATCAAATGCTCTTTGGTGTTGCTCTAACCAAGATCAGGATACAGCTTTACATGTCAGCTCTCTGAGTGGTGCTGATAGTTGGCTCAAGTCTGGAATGACCATGCCAAGATAACATTGCAGGGTTTGAACATTGTCTGGTGCTGACATCTCGAGAATGGCTGTTTGCTTAGAAGCATCTGGTCATAAGCCTGTACTTGTAAATAAATGACCAACATAAGTAACTTCTCGTAGCCTGAAATTGCATTTCTGTGGATTGAGCTAAGATTCACTTGACGTGCCCTTTCCAGAACTTTTCTGAGGTTTCTGTTATGCTCTGCTTTATCATAACCTCCTATCAGTATGTCATCTACTATAACAGCACAAGGATACCCAGAAAAAATTTGCTCCATTGCACGTTGAAAGATTTCACTTGCAGAATTTATCCCAAATGGCATTCTCAAAAATCTGTCCCTGCCAAACAGAGTACTAAATGTAGTGAGCAATGATGATTTCTTGTCAAGCTGAATGTGCCAAAATGGACTCATTGCATCTAAGACAATAAAAACAGTGGCATTTGGCATCAAGGCTGTGACTTCTTTGACTATGCACATTGGATGATGAGGTCTTTCTAGCACTTTGTTCAAATCTCATGAATCAATACATATTCTGATGTCATCTGAGCTTTTCCTGTGAGCTACCACCATGAAAGATACTCATTCAGTTGGGGTTTCAACTGGACAAATCAGACCTCATTTCACCATTTTATCTAACTCAGCTTTGACACTGTTCTGCATGGCTATTGAAACTTTACGTGCTGCCTGATAACTGGACTGACCTCTAGGTCTAACTTCATGGATTACACAACTGGAGGTTTGCTTAGTTTGTCTTCGAAAAGATTAGCATATGTAGAAAAAATGTACTGGGCAAAATTAGAGTAGTGGTCTTTTAAGCTAACATGGTGGACTTCCTCATTAAATGAAAGCAGTCCCATTTTCAAACTGTCTCTGAGCCCTAATAATGACTTGATGTGCCTCTTGTCCACATAAAATAACAAGTCATAACTTCTTTCAGCAGAGTAACATGAAAGCACCACTGAGCCTTCGGTTTGTATTTCTTCACCTCCATAAGGAACAAACTTTCCAAACCTTGCTAAATCAAGCCTTACACCATGACACACTCCAACAAATGTTTCTGCTGATGTAACATTGCACTTGGAACCTGTGTCAACTTTGAGCTCTGTGGATTTGCCATTTATCCGAACAGTACAAAATACTTCAGTCCTTGTCCTTAAATCTACTGCACTGACTGTTTCATGAAGCACTGACACACCATCAACATAAAGAATAGGGTTGCAGCTCTCTAATTAGTCAACTCATTTCTTAAAATGTTCCCTTTTAATGAAATAACGTGGGTCTTTTAATTTCTTTTGAAATGATTCCATTTATTGCATTTGTGGCATTGTTGGCCTAAAGCTAAACACTTTTCCCTTTTAGATTCATGGCATCCACCACAGTTATGACAGTTGTCAATGAAACTACATTGGGGCCCATGCTTTGAGTTTGCGGACTCATTTTTATGCTTCACTGAAACTGTGTGAACTCTGGAATTTGCTAGAAAGTTCTGGTGTTTACCAGTGAATGCTGCAGGGGTTACAGTTGTTGCCATGTGCTTGGGCCTGTTTCTTTTAACTATGTGCTGCATACTATCAAAATTCGCTCTGTCACTGTGCCTTCTAGAGCTGTTCTCATTTGTAAGCATACTTATGTGCTTTTCTGTAAGCTCGTATATCTGACAAATCTCAATGGCCTTATTCAAAGTTAAATCACTGTCACGAAGCAAAATCTTTCTCACAGCATCATCTTTTATGCCACACACCAGTTTGTCCTTTATCAACTCATCCCTTAGATCATCAGATCTGCACATTTTAGCTTTATTTCTTAGGTCAATTATATATGCTACAAAAGTTTCACTAGGCTTTTGATCCTTTGTATAAAATAAGTGCCTTTCCATTGTAGCATTTGTCTGGGGGGTTGCACATTTCTCTAAATTTACATTTTAAGCACTTAGGGTCTTCCCTTGACTCATCTGGCACAACAATATGATGGTTTTCCCCCTCTCCTGTATAGATAGCAGGGGCATACACAAATGGGTGTTCCCTTTTTATGGCTTCTGATCCAGCTAAATGAAGTAGAATAAATGCCTTTGTATGGTCATCTTTATCAGAAAATGCAGCCTGTATGAAAACGTTGTACTCTTGCTCAAACACTCTCCAGTTCTCAGCAAAATTGCCGTCAAATACAAATGCACTGGGTTTTCGAAATCTATCTGCCATGCCCACAAAGTATACACAAACACACTGACAATATGGCCCTTGTAATTATTTATGAACAAACAGTTCTGTGAGCTTGTAATAACATTCAGATGCACAATAAACTCTTAGAAATACTGTACTTTGAGAAATATGCTCTGTAATGGCTGTACTTTTGCAAAATAGCTTTATTGTAGCACTGCAAAAACATGCAAGCACTTTATATACTTCTTGGATATCTTTGCTTAATACGAAAATATATGCTTTTCAAAAATGTGGTCATTTCCCTTTTATTTTATGTGTTTCATGCAATTTGGACTATTTCAAACATTTTCCATAGTAATTTGAATATTTTTATCAATATCGTACATATCATTTTATGTGAATATCATTTAGAACGTTCTGTATGACCCGTTTCATATTATGCTGAGCAAGTTTTAATACCTGAAATTTGTTTCTTACCTGTTTTGCAAAGTTCACACATTTTAGGGATCGTTCACTGCTGTATATTCCTCCAGTTCCTAGCAAGTGCCTTAATTAATTTTAGCCATGCTGCCTCTAACTTCATGCTCTTTAGATACGCCATTTCTGATCCCATGTCCTTTAGACATGCCACTTCTGGCACCATGATGCTTGTCCTTCTGTAACACATAAGGCAAGCAAGCTGGGGGTTTCATTTAGATGCTTTAATATACAGAAACACATCAGGATGGATAGCATCATCATTAAGTATGAACTACTTAACAAACAGACCTTATATACATACATGCTTACATCTCAACAGCTTACTACAAAATGGCAGTCTAGCTTGCACATGCTCAGTATTTATACACTTGTACAAGCCATTGGATAGCTTCGTAAAGGTACATTCACACATATTTATCTAAAACTACCTACTGGCATCACCAAAGGGAACTACAGCACTCCCCTCTGGTGATCAACTGTCAGAGGCACTATGGGTACCTACAGCTCACCTCCTACCAGGCCTCAGTAGATAGAGTGCCAGCTGTTGATGAATGGGTCTAATGGTAGAACAAGCACCACTGCCAAACCACACACACAACTGTGGCCAGCACTGCACATAATAATAACATAAACAGACAGAAATCAACAAAAACATAACAAATATAACAGAAGGATAGCAACAAAGAGAGAGAAAGAGAGTTCAAAAAAGTACTACCCTGTCGGCACCTGGTGATCACTCTTACAGCCATTTATCAGAAGACTAAATAGCTGCTAGGCATGCTACTAGGCAGGCGCTGATATTGCTAACTAGGAATACAAACTCAAATGTCCCTATTGGACAATGGGCATACAAGAGTGCACCAGCAGAGTATCCTTGGCAAACAGGGCAACAACAATGGCATGAGGGTGATGATGACAATAAGAGGCAATGAAGGGTGTGTGTGGGCGTGCTCCTGTGGGTATGTTGTATGGGACAAGGACAAAACCATGCCATGTGGACTTGGACAGTGTTAGTATGTATGCAGCCCAACATGCACATGGTCCCAGCTAGTTGTACCAAAAGCAGACAAGCAATTGTTGGCAACACAGGCAGCTATCAGCATATGCTTAGCAACTATCATAATTTAGGCTGCTGTGCACCAAGATAAAGAACTTTAGTAAGGCAGAAATACCAGCATTACAACAGCTGAAACTGCATCTGCATGGGTCAAAATGATAACATATGTAGCCTTCTTGCCATACTCCTTCCTGCTCTAATGCAGTGTCCACAGCATGTTACTGTGTCAACAGCCCTCCATGTCAAGCATTGTGTGGCAATGGACATGCTGTCTATGCAGACCAAGCCAGGCATCTGTATGCAAATGTGGAATGTGAAAATCCCCTGAATTTGCAGAGTGTGCATTTAGGTTAGTAAGGTAGCATGCATCGATATCTATCCCACTATCTATCTATACAGGCAAAATATTGAAGTACAAAATTATTGACTGAAAAAATACGATCCAAAAGGACTGAAACACATAACAGTCCATACCCCATGCCAATTATATACACCATCTCTGAAATTGCTCTACAGTCAGGAAAAGGCAAAGTCCTCAGTTCCCACTGTTTGTGATTTTGCACAAAGTTAAAGACAGCAGAAGTACTCAATTAAGATTCATTCAGTTCCGCTGGTGTGAAAAATGCTTGACATTAAGGGTATAAGGTTGGTACAATGGTTAAGGTGTTTACCTCACATACAAAAGGTAAATGCTTTGATTCTCACCTTTAAGGTTCGGGGTTAGTATAATGGTTAAGGTGTTTACCTGACAAACACAAAGAAGAGGGTTTCATTCCCACTTTTGTTAGGTGGAAGGTTGGCACAATGGTTAAGGTGTATACCTTACAGACACAAGGTGCAGGGTATGGATCTCACATGAGGTAAGTAACTGGGTTTAAAATGGCCAGAAAGGACAGATAGCCTAGTACTAACCTATGAACATTTGATTATTTGGATGTTTTCCATATACATATATCTATCTACAGATATCTCTCTCTCTCTCTATATGTATACATACATATATATATATATATATATATATATATATATATATATATATATATACATATGTGTGTGTGTGTGTGTGTGTGTGTGTGTGTGTGTGTGTGTGTGTGCACGTGTGTGTGTGCGTATGGTTTACTACTGAATGCTTGACCATTAGAAGGCTGAGTCGCGATTCACTGAAACCTTTCCCCAGAAGTCAGCATGATGAATACAATAAAGCCAGAAGACTACTTCAGACAATGAAACTGACTAGAAGAAACCCTAACCTGGGTCTGGAAGGGGGCAAGTTCTGTATATATATATATATATATATATATATATATATATATATATATATATATATATATATATATATATATATATATATTCACACACAAACATATATATATCTATATATATATATATCTATATGTGTGTGTGTATATACATATATATATGTATATATACCATACATACCATACATTTCGGCCACAAAACCAGACAGAAATACAAAAGGCGGGGGCGTATCCATATTCATCAAGGATACCCACACCTCCAGGTTAGTGGCACAGCACGATGCTTCAGAGATCATCCACGTGCAACTAACAATGGGCAAAACTGCTATTCAAATTATAGCTTGCTACAGATAACCCACCATGTCCCAGGACCCCCACTCCACATTCCCGGAAACACTGGAAAACATAAAGGTCCTACCAAACACCCTGATATTGGGTGATTTCAATTACCCAAACATTAACTGGGAGAACTACTCAAGTACAAACTCCCTTGCCCAACATTTCCCAGAATTTATAAACTCAAACACCCTGGATCAACTGGTCAACATCCCCACCAGAGGTGACAACATATTGGACCTGGTCATCACCAACATGGGCGACTGGTGTTCCACACTGGAGGTCAACCCCTCGCTGGTTAGATCTGACCATAAACTAATCACTCTGGATATCCACATTCCGCCAACACCCCCAGTCAAAGAAACCACCGTGAAAAAATTTTCAAAAGCAAACTTCACGTTACTTAAGACCGAGGTGGGAAGTTTCAAAGCCCCCATGCTAAAGGATAATGCTGTCCAAGCTGCAAAATCCTTTACTAATGCACTCTACAGGCACCTACAAGAATGCATGGATCGTGCTATCCAAAACAAAACCAAGACTTACTCCTCCTAGAAAAGGAAACCAGTCTGGTGGACCCCTGCCATAAACAAGCTATACAATAGAAGGAGGAAACTAGTACAGAAAAGAGTAAAATCCCAAGAA
>NC_056726.1:1832743529-1832751029 GCF_019279795.1 Protopterus annectens
GAGGGGAGCTTTGAGCAGCCTATCTGTCCCTGGAGGAGTGGATCCAGCCCAGAAGTTAGTAGTTTATTGGCCATTTTGGGCTAATTTCTCTCTCTTTCATTTCCCTGCTATAAAAACCACATTTGCATGGTTTTGCGTGCCGGGCAGTGCCGGTTAGCTAGGGCTAAATTATTCCCGGCTCCGCTGTCTCCTCTTCAGTTTTTCCCTTGAAACTAGTCTAACTCTCAACCTAAGCACTCAAAAAACATCCTACAGCCCAACACTTGCTCAGACCTATACCCTGACACTTGATTGCCCAGCAGGGCAAGGCTCTTTATTCACCTCTCACCAACCAAGCGACTAAGCAGCTCACCCTACTATTCAGGCATGACCAAAGGGCAATTTCAGGTGTAGTTTCCGGTCCAGCTGGTGAATCTGGGTATCCTGAGGCAATTTTACAACTGCCTTATGTACACAGACAGCCCTCTCCTCCTACCACAAAACACTAACATATGCGAGAGATGCAATTATACAGCCAAACTGGAGGCTAAGCTGTCTCCACCCAAGACTGGAACAGACAGTCAAGAGGAGAAGGTTAACACTTGCACCACACCTCCAGCCACACATAGACCTACTAAACCAGCACTGGCAAAAAATACACATAAATAAACAAAATCATACTCGGAGGCACTAAATAAAAACCTGCAAAAGCATCAGAGACCTCCAAAACAGACACTCAAACAACCTGCACCTCCTGTCACAAACCAGACAACACATAAAACACAAAATCAGTGTGCCGCACAATCACAGCCCTTAAGGCGAAATAACATACCTAACACACTAGTAATAGGTGACTCTATAGTCAGGCATACTGATGTCCCACTCACTAGGCTAGACAAGCCGAAGGTTACTGTTAGCTGCCTGTCGGGAGCCAGAATCTGCCACATAACACAAGGACTCAGGTCACTCTAGAACAAGTACAAATATGACTCTGTCATTGTTCATGTTGGTGTGAATGACCTGAGACGTACCTCCCTGGACTACATGAAAAGAGACATGTAAGAGCTCTCTGATCATGTAGCCCAGGCTGGTATGACCCTGACCCTGAGTAGCATCCTGCCCTCACCAAGAATAATACCTCAGTATAAAGACAAAATGATCAATTTCAACAATTGGCTAAGCTTCTGGTGTCATTCAGAGGGGAGCCAGTGTCTGTCAGCCTGGGACGACATGCTCGACAAGCCGCGATGCTTCACAAGAGACGGCTTGCACCTGTCATCCCTAGGCTTTTGAATACTGGCCAAGGCTCTTGCCGCCCCCATATTGCCTTTTTAGGCAAGGCTCAAAAATCAAACCCACCTTCGTAAATAGCACAAGTAACAAAAAAGTGAGAGTTATGCTACTCAACACCAGAAGTTTAAATCTCCAAATGCACGCGCTCGAAGCACTCCTCAGTATGGAGAACGTCAACATCTATGCAGTAACGTAAACCTGGTTCAAGGCTCCAGAGTGCACCCCAGCACTACCAGACTACAACTCATACCACACGTTTTGGCCACAGAATATGGACCGAAACACAAAAGGAGAGGGTGTATCCATATTCATCAAGGATACCTACACCCCCAGGTTAGTGGCGCAGCATGATACCTCAAAGATCATCCATGTGCAACTAACATCGAGCAAATCTGCAATGCAAATTGTGGCCTGCTACAGATCATCCTCCATGACCAAGGACCACCACTCCACCTTTCTGGAGACAATGAAAAACATGAAGGTCCTACCGAACACCCTGATATTGGGCGATTTCAATTACCCTACCATTAACTGGGAAAACTACTCGAGTACAAACTCCCAGCCCCAGCGCTTCTTGGAATTCATCAACTCAAATGCCCTGGATCAGCTGGTAAACTCCCCTACCAGAGGTGAAAATATATTGGACCCGGTCATCACCAACATGGGCAACAGGTGTTCCACACCGGAGGTCAACCCATCGCTGGTTAGATCAGACCATAAACTAATCACTCTGGATGTCCACATCCCACCACCACCCCCAACTAAGGAAACCAGAGTAAAAAACTTTTCTAAAGCAAACTTCACCTTACTTAAGACAGAGGTGGTAAGTTTCACAGCCTCCACACTAAACGATAATGCTGCCCAAGATGCAGAAACCTTTACTAATGCACTCTATGAGCACCTACAAGGATGCATGGATCATGCCATCCCTAGCAAAACCAAGATTTACTCCTCTAAGAGAAGGAAACCAGTGTGGTGGACCCCTGCCAAAAACAGGCTATACAATAGAAGGAGGAAACTAGTTCAGAAAAAAAGCAAATCCCCAAAAGGAAAGACATCCCTAATCAGTATCAGTAAGAAACTAAGGTCCTTCATAAAATCATCCAAGGCTAACTTCAAAAGAAGAATAGCCAAGGATTCAAAAGATAACCAGAAAGCCTTCTTTAGCTATGTTAAGAATCTAAGTGACAACTCACAGCTATGCACTGAATTAGTGCAAAATAGCACAAAATATACTGAACCTACTGATATTGCTAACATCCTGGCAGAAAGATTCACTGTAAACGTCACCCCCTCTCACCCCCAAAGGGGCGCACAACAATACTACAAAAAGTGTAGTGTCCCAGAAATCACAGACGCACAGGTGAAAGCAGCCCTTTCAAAAGCCAAAAATACAGTATCAGTGGGGCCAGATGGTGTCCCAGGCCGCATCTTGCATGAACTACAGAACGAACTAATCTCCCACCTAAACACGCTGTTCAACCCCAGCCTCTCCACAGGCTATGTGCCCATAGAATGGCGCACAGCAACTGTTATTCCACTCCACAAAGGAGGGGCCACAAATGACCCTGGTAACTATCACCCCATAAGTCTGACTAGCCTGGTCTGCAAGGCTATGGAGCGCATCATCATGGAACTCATTAACAAAGACATTGCGAACCTCCAGGCACTTGACCCAACCCAGTTCAGCTTTGTTAAAGGCAGATCATGCCTACTAAACCTAGTTGACTTCTTTGAGACAGTCACCAAGGCCATAGATGAGGGAAAGGTGGTTCACACAGCCTACCTTGACCTCGCCAAGGCTTTCGACACCATTCCCCACTCGGGTATTACAGAAAAACTCACCAGCCTGAACATAAACCCCTACATCATGAGATGGGTTGCCAACTGGCTTGCAGACAGAACTCACACAGTAAGAATAGCAGGCTCCAGGTCTGACTCTAAACCAGTCACAAGTGGTGTCCCGCAAGGCTCGGTCCTGGGACCCCTACTGTTCGGCATATACTTTTCAGAAATACAGACAAACACAGGAGGACTATGGCTAACCAAGTTCTCCAATGACTGCAAACTGGGAGCCATAATTGACTCTCTGGCTGACACGGACATCCTCCAAAAGGGCCTTACTGAGATTGACACCTGGTGTCAAAGTCATGGCCTCAAGCTAAATGCCAAAAAAATGCATAGTCATCCCGTTTGGGAAAAACAAAACACCCACGAATTACCACATAGGTGGCAGCCTCCTTAATGCAGAAGAGGTAATAAGAGCTCTGGGGACCCAGGTAGATCGTAATCTCTCCTTTGACAATCATATTGCCAAAGTAGTTAGGAAGTCCTTCTATGTGGTCCATCTAATTACTAAAGGGTTTGCATCTAGAAATAAAGAGGTTATAGTGCCCCTCTACTCGTCACTCATCAGATCCATCATAGAGTACAATGCCCCATTTGGGATATACCTCACAAGACACTTCCAACAGCTGGAAAGACCACAAAAGTACCTCACCAAGAGGATTACTGGCCTCAAACATATGTCCTATGCAGCCAGATAGAAAAAACTCCGGCTGTACTCAGTGGCATATCGTTTACTCAGAGGTGATCTCTGCCTGACTTACAAAGCCATGTTCAACTCAGAATTGATGGACATGCTCCACCTAAAGAAATCCAAGTCACTGTGAGCCACGCGCTCTAGTGAGCTAAACATTGCTACAACAATAAATAGAACATGCTGGAGGGATAGATTCCTGTCACAGAGACTCCCCATGCTTTGGAACAAAATTCCAAACTACATTAGGCAGAGCCCCTCACTAACAATCTTCAAGAAAAACCTTGATGAGTGGATGGGTAACAGAAAATACACCCCTGGGATCACTTCATTGGCTCTGCGAAAGCCAACACACTCTGGCTAGGCTTATAAATGCCCTTGGGCAGATAGCCTAGTACCTACCTATGAACCTATGAACCTACACACACACACACACACACACACACACACACACACACACATATATATATAGTACCTACCTATGAACCTATGAACCTACACACACACACACACACACACACACACACACATATATATATATATATATATATATATATATATATATATATATGATATTATATTATATATTATATACATTTTATATATATATATATATATATATATATATATATATATATATATATGTGTGTGTGTGTGTGTGTGTGTATGCAATATATATTACCCCCATCTGTGTTGGTGTGCACCAAGGTTCTATTCTTGGTCTACTCCTCTTCATCTTATTCACAAACAACTTCAGCTCTGCTACCAGTCTAGCCACCATTGTCCAATTCACTGATGATGCAACCCTTATATGCCCTGCCCCTCCCCCCTACAACTTCAATCAAAAATGTAATCATCTTTCCAAAACATAGAAAAATACCTGTCCGAACATCAACTTATCCTAAACCCTAATAAAACTAAACTAATAATCTTCAAACAAAAAAAATCCAAACCATGTCAAACCTCTCTGTCAAACCAAAATTGAACCCACAACTCATACCAAACACCTAGATGTCACTATTGATGTGAATCTTCTCTTTGACAATCAAACAGTGCACATCAGGCTTGGCACCTTATACAGAGCCAAGCCATATCTTACCTACAAGGTCAGGCTTGCTACTGCCTAACCTTGCGTGCTTTCTTCCCTTCTCTATGGATCTCATAGGTTCATAGCTTCATAGGTGTGTACTAGGCTAATGGCCCTAGGGCTTTTACAAGCCTAGCCCATAGGATTACCCTGGCATCGTGCCACTCGACCTTAGTTCCCAGTGCCTCTGTCGAGTAAAGCCACTGGAGTGATCCCTGGGGTGAATTTTCTATTCCCCATCCACTCATCAAGATTTCTCTTGAAGAGAGCCAATGAGGTGCTCTGCGTAACATGTATGGGAAGTCTATTCCATAGCATGGGGAGTCTCTGGGTTATGATTATGTCCCTCCAGCATGTTCTGTTGATTGTGGTAATGAGGCTGAGGTCTCTGGAGCATTTGGTGCAGAGGGATTGGGATTTCCTTAGATGTAGCATTTCTTATAGAGCTGGGTCAGACATGGTTTTGTAAGTCAAGCAGAGATCGCCTCTAAGTAGACAATATGAGACAGAGAATAGTTGGAATTTATTTAATCTGTCCATATAGGACAAATGTTTAAGGCCTAGGATCCTCTTTGTGAGGTACTTTTGCGGCCTCTCCAGTTGTTGCATGTGTTTAGTGAGGTACATGCCAAATGGGGCATTGTACTCAATGACTGGCCTAATGAGGGAAGAATAGAGAGAGACAATGGCCTCTTTCTTCCTGGATGCAAAACCCTTAGTAATGAGATGTGCCACATAGAAGGACTTTCTGACCACAGTGGCAATGTGGTGGTCAAAAGAGAGGTTGCTATCAACCTGTGTTCCCAGATCTCTTATAAAGCCTTCTGTGTTCAGTGGACTATCGTCGATGTGGTAAATCATGGGAACCGGGTTTTTCCCAAAGGGAATGATGACACATTTTTTGGCATTGCGCTTAAGGCCATGGTTCTGACACCAGTCATTGATCTCAGTGAGGCCTTTCTGTAGGATGTCAACATCACTCAGAGAGTTAATAATAGCTTCCAACTTGCAATTGTCTGTGAACTTTGTCAGCCAGAGTCCCTTTATGTTGGCCTGGACTTCAGAGAAGCAGATACCAAACAGGAGAGGACCCAGGACCGAACCCTGTGGGACTCCTCTCATGACTGGTCGGCAGTCTGACTTGGAGTCAGCTACTTTCACACTGGGTTATACCTGTGAGTCAGTTTGCAACCCACCTAGTGATATAGGGGTTGATGCCTAGCTTAGTGAGTTTTCTATGATTCCTGAGTGGGGAATGGTATCAAAGGCCTTGGCCAGATCAAGGTAGGCTGTATGAACCACCTTGCCTTCATGCAGAGCTCTGGTGACTGACTCAAAGAAGCTGACCAAGTTGAGCAGGCATGATCTTCCCTTCACAAAACCAAACTGTGTGGGATCCAGAGTTTGGAGATTCCCTATATCCGTGTTTATTAGGTCCATGATGCTGAGTTCCATAGCTTTGCATATCAGACTCATCAGGCTAATGGGGGCGATAGTTCACAGTGTCTGTAGTCACTCCTCATTTGAGGAGAGGGATGACTGTAGCAGTGCGACATTTGGTAGGGACAAAGCATGAGGTGAGGCTGTGACTGAACAGGGCACACAGGTGAGGTGCCAGTTCACTCTGTAGTTCATGTAGAACACAGCCAGGGATATTGTCATCTCCCATAAAAGCTGTATTCTTGGCCTTAGACAGTGCTGTTTTAACCTGTGCAGCAGTAGTACTGGGTGTCTGGCAATCTACTGGTATTGTGACTTTGCTCTTGGGGGGGTAAAGTTGGCACTGAATCTGTCAGCCAGTTTATTGGCAATATCTGTTGACTCGGTATAGGAGGTACCATTGTGCAATAGCTCAGAGTAAATCTGGGTATTGCCGTGGAGATTCTGTACATAACTAGAGAAGGCCTTGTGGTTTTCTTTACTATCTGCTGCAATTCTGTTTTCATAGCTAGCTTTAGAGGATTTGATGAGGGATTTCAACTTTTTGTTGAGGCTGAAAAGGGAGTTTTTTCCAATCTTGGGACTTCAGGTTATTTCGCATCAGTTTCCTCCTTCTGTTGTACAGTTTGTTTATGGCAGGGGACCACCAGATTAGCTTCCTTTTTTTGGAGGAGAGTGTCTTGGTTCTGTTCGGTATGGCGAGATCCATGCATTTGTGTACGTGTTCGTACAGTGTATTGGTGTATGATTCAGCAGTCATGCAACTGATCTCCATTTGCATAGGTGTCATGAAGTTAGCCACCTGTGTTTTTAGGAGCCCAAAGTTAGCTTTGGAGAAGTTTTTCATGGTAGTTACCTTTGCAAGGGTAGGTGTGGGGGGTAGGAGGCATGTAGATTTCCACGGTGATTAGTTTGTGGTCAGTTCTAACCAGGGAGGAGTTGACTATTTGTGTAGAGCAATGGTCGCCCATTTTAGTAATGACCAGGTAAAGGATGTTGCTACCTCTAGTGGGGATAAGAATGAGCTGGTCCAGGGCATTGGAATTAATGAATTCCAGGAAACATTGGGCGGGTGTATTGGTACATAGGTTCATAGGTTCACAGGTAGGTACTAGGCTAGCCAAAAAGGTTCCCTGGCTTACTCCACCCAAGAAAGTTAATT
>NC_056726.1:1832758529-1832803529 GCF_019279795.1 Protopterus annectens
TGAAGAGACAGCATAGGGACTGTGCATGCTGCATATGTGTCTATTCAGCTGCCCATCATACCCACTGCTTTTTCCATGACTGTCCCCCATAAGAAAGCCCATGACAGGAGGGAGAGGGCATGTCATGTTCTAAGACCTGTATTGCTACCACCTCCACACCACCATCCAGAGTTCAAGGCACTATGGAATGTCATGGATGCAGATACAGGTGAGGCGTTTGTGCTGGAACCACCCATAGCACATCAGCGCATCCTGTAGTTCACTCTCACATATCACTCCATCCTCTGTGTGTGCTGTGGATCATGCCTGTCACCTTCCCAGGAGATGGCACCTCCATGGATAGGAGAATACATGGTCAGCACAAACAAATCTTCTGCGGGTTTCATAGACTTGTCCATCAGAACCAGGCAAAGTGCCACATCATCTTATGGAGCCATGTCCTTGCATACTCACACATCAGCAGTATTCATCACTGCTCAGTCACACCACATTGGGAACACCAGTCTCCCTTGCTCCTCTGACTCACCCATCCATGACTCACACAGTCCCACAAAGCACTGATCTGCAACCCACTCCCACCACACACACACACACACACACACACACACACACACACACACACACACACACACACACACACACTCACACACACACACACACACACACACACACACACAGACACACACACACACACACACACACACACACACACACACACACACACACACACACACACACACACACACACACACACACAAACACACACACACACACATCCACACCGCCGGTTGTTTTTCCTTTTCATTGTGCCTCTCTCCACCTGTGTATATGATGACAACTGTGCCCTGCCCTCAGTACTGTGTTATGTGGGTAACCCCTGTCTGATGCAGAGAGTGGCCAGTCCATGCATGGTACAGCCTAACCTGGATGTGGTATGGCATGCATCATTTTTACCATTGTATGTTATGCTTTCACTTTCTGCACAGAGTATTCTGACCTATGCTATCCCTCACCTTACCTAAGGACTTTATACTGAGATATTGTATCTGTAGCCTGTGTCACTATTATCCTTTCTCCCTAAATCACTTTCTTCCCACTCCCTTTGCCTTACTGCTTCCTACTCTTCTCCTCACACCCTCCCCCTTATTTTTGTTACACCCTCCTGTCCCCTTTCATCATCTTCTGGCTCGCTATCTTGCTTTTTCTCTCCATTTTTTTCATCCCTTCTCACATCACATCTCTTCTGTTTCTCCCTCGACTCAGCCACATACTGTACATTGGCACCATACAACTACTATTCCCTAGAAGTAACCTACATCCTCTCACTCACCCTTACTTAACCTTCTTCTCACGCATCTTACCTACTATTTTCAACAGCTACCATACCTTATGCATAATCCAACCACTTTCTCTGCTGACACTTCTTCCTGTTTCCGTTATGTTACCTCTCTGACTTGTCTTTTTACCTTGTTCTTCCTGCAGACTGCTGTATAACTATCACTTCCACCAACACATTACTTATATACTTTTTTCTTCAAACCTCATTTTTTAAAGGTGATGCTCTCACAAATAACTTTCTCTTTTCTTTCCTTCCACTCTTTGATTTGAACCATTGTTGGACTTGTGTATTCGATTTTATTTGTGATCTACAAAAAGTTTTATCGATTGTTATGTACTATTGCCATTTCTAAAACTCTGTGTATGTTAGTATATGTTATATTTGCAATTATTTTGCTAAATTACTGAAAGTCATTGTAATCTTGATTATCTAATTTTTGTATCTTTTGTGCATGTATTATACTTGGAGTTTTTCTTCTCAGGCCTCCTTTGAAAAGGGGCAACTTATGCCCAGACAGACAGACAATCCCAGTAAACAAATGCTAATAAATAACTACATACTGTATATACATACATGCATGCATGATACATACATAGACAGGCCTATAGTTAAGTACCAACTGTTGCCTTTTAGCCAGATCCACAGCATACAGCATCCACTTCTGTCTTGCATAGCCACCCCTTGCAGTCAAATCCTCCACAGGCTCTTCATCAGGTGCCTCCTCAACTGCTGACTCTGGGACTTCCTCTTCCAACTGTTTTGCCTCTGCTGTATATGTTTACATAGCAAGATGAAGTGTGATACTGCACGTCAGATATTTTACTGGGTATTTTGGGGGTCATATTGCAGAGCAACCCTAGAGACGTCTAGACAGTCAGGGCAGGCCTTCAGAAGTCCAAAGATGTGTTTGACAATAATTTATGCTTGTGACAGGGTGGTGTTGTATGCGCTCTCTGCCATGGTCAGTGGGTTTCTTATTCATGTCATTAGCTATGGCTCCAGGGTATATCTGGCATTTTCAATAATTCTCCCTGTGGAAAATCACCCTGCACAAACCACTGATACAAATTTCACATATGCCAGATGTGTGAGTCATGAGCATTGCCTGAGTAGTCTGCTGAGACATTGTACAAAATGGCCTGTGCATTACATACCTCATAGTGGCTGATGCAGAGAACCAGTGGTTAATGTAGCACTGTCCCTTATCCAGAGGTAGGACCTTCATTGCATTGTGGGTGCAGTCAGTAGTTCCGAGTACAGGAAAATGTGATAGTTATAAAATACCTTCATGGGGTTCCCTCTCTCCACTGTGGTACATGAGAACCCCATATTTCCCTCCACATATTGCAGTATGGCATCAAGAAATGTGTGGAGTGTCTGTGAAACAGATACCTGTGGTACATCCATTGTGTCACTGTTGGTCACTGGATGGTGTCTGTAAGTAAAATTTTCAAAACCACACATGCCTTGGTATCCACAGGGATGGGTACTCTACACATTCCATTAGTCTGCATATGAGGGCTACACATGTCAACCAGGTCCCACATGGTGCCGTTGTCCACAAGGTAGTGGCCCACTATTTCCGTGTTGTGGAAGGCATAGTATGTTAGTTACTGACAGATGACTCAGTGGTATCAAGGGTGACAACAAGCAGCTTTGTGACTACAGGTAAACAGAATAGCCTCTTTCTTGCATATAGATATTTACTAAATCAGCTCCCCCAATACACATTTCTGTGATCTCTCTCCTGTGGCTCAAGTATTTCAGTGTGGTCAGCAACTCTGGCAGTAGCATCTTATACCACAAAATATATACATTCCTGAATGTCATGTTGTTTACCTTCCTTTGCATTCATCAGTATCCTGTAATGCTACTCATTTCCATGTCATTAAACCATCATTTGCATATTATGTAGATCAAGGCATGTATTCTGCAGATTTGGCTTCTGTTACGTGAAAAATGTTTCTAAAATGTTAGGGCTTGTGTATTGCATTTTCCAAGGCCTAGGTCATGTCTGAATCCCAGGACCATTGCACCTTCCTAGTTAATAAATTCAAATAAATAAAGAAATAAAGAAAGAAATTAAGAAATTAAAAATACAGACAAACAAACATTCACACATATGTATAGACACACACACACACACACACACACACACACACACACACACACACAAAATGTTACAGACTGCCTTTCTCTATGTCTTTTTTATTCCTTAAGTTTAGAATGTTGGTCATACCCTATATCCTTTCTTCTGTATTTTTCTGTCATCTCATCCTCTTAGCCACTCAGCACCATTTTGTATGAGTCACATTGTTCCCCATCTTAACTGGTGTTCAGGAAATTAGGTGAAGGGGGTGAAAACCTGGAGTTATGGCCATCATCCAGAAGGGATCAGAAGGCATTTTTGCTTCATCCCTTGCTGCCCTTCCTCAGTCATCCTGACATGCATGTGTACTACCAAAGTGCAGATCATGCATATACTCTTATACATGCACCAAAATCCAGCTACAGTTTTATATGCTGCTTGGCAGAACAGAGCATAAACTTGATATATATATATATATATATATATATATATATATATATATATATATATATATATATATATATATATATAATATTATATATATATATATATATATATATATATATATATATATATATATATATATATATATATATATATATATATATATATATATATATGCGTGTGTTCATACATGTATACTACACAAAAAAACAGCAGAGTGCTACTAAAGAAAGAACTAAAAGTACAATCAAAATTGTCTTTTGCATCCTCACTGATGTGGAGACAGGCTTTCACACCCCTGAATTCAGTCATTTTCCCTCTCTCTAGATTCGCGTGCACACACACACACACACACACACACACACACACACACACACACACACACATAAACACATGCACCAGCTCTAAAATTGCACAAACTCAAAAATGAAAAGGTGCTCAAAATTTAAAAATGACTTTCTTTTTCTTCTCTGATGCAACTCATCATTACTGCACACAGATACTGCACAGAACTACATACAATCATTCCATTTAATGTTAAATGGACATTTGGCCAAATGAACCACCAAGAAGGCCTGTTAAGTGTTTCATGAATAATGCATGAAATATTATGTCCTGTAGGTTTAAGAAATGAGTTTTGTGGTAAATGGCAATGTTGGTGTCATTTACCAGTTAGTAATAGGTAATACTGAAATTGAATTGTGCAAAATGGTGAGCATGGTAAGCTAAATTAAAATTTCAGCCTAGTGACAAGATGAACAATATGGCTACAACAATCAATCACCTATGCATGGAATCCAAGACCTGAATAAATTTATAAAGAAGAAATGCTGTCCACTACAAACTTTACAAGATGGTGCTGGCATACCAAATGCAAATTATTTTCCTCTCTTTGTTAATAAAGAGGAATTCTGAAAAATCAAGCTAGATGACCAAAGTTCTAAGAGTTGTGCATTTGATGTGCTATTAAAAAGATTAAGAATCAAAAGATTTCCATTAGGCACTATATCAGCACATTAAATATTTCAGAGCCATCATATAGATCATTGAAGATCTTGAAGATTTGTTAACATCACTGATGACATAGTAGTCTGGGTTATGACTAATGTGTTTAATGCACAGACTCAGACAACATAGTACATCAAAACTACATTGTTCTAAATCAATCAAATGGTCTAGAAAATCATTTCTGATGGGAAATACTGATGGAAAAAGCAGGCTGAGATCATTTAATTATGAAGAGATAAACTGTACAAATTAGTAACCAACAATCTGGAGAATCCCTTGTGAAAAAGAGTTGATAAAAACTGAAAACAATACAAACCATGTTTATTGCTAAAATACTGCCTGGGACTCTTTCAAGGAAAGTTGTTGGTGGTGGTGGTGGGGGGGTTCAATCAGACCAGTTAGTGTTGTTCTTCTGGAGTATGCATTCCTGAAACTTTAATTCATATTCTTGCAGAACTGTGCAACTTCTATATGGATTTCTAAATCAGAGGTAGTTATAATGCAGTATATCCTTAGCTCTCCTGCTGATGCTAGGACCAGAAATGCTGTTAATTCTTTTTCATGCCATCTATTTAAACACTTACTTGGTATTTATTTGTGCAATTGTAAAACAGTTTGTGTGTTTAATTTTATGAATTATAACATTTATATATTATAGAATTTATTTTATTGTTTCATTTTATTTATTTTGATAAAGAATTTTATTATTCAGATTTAACCTTTTGTGGATAGATATTTTTTTATTAGCTAAAGGCATTGTGTATTGAACTGACTGACATAAATTCAACCGTTACCTTCTAAAAAGTTGCTGATCACATTATTGCTACCATATAAATATTTAACACTGGCTTATTTAAAGGATAAATAATAATTGTGTTCTGGTGTCCCAGAAAGGTGTGGTTGATGTCAGCCATATCATATAAAGAGGAAAGGGGTGCTGGCACTGGAGAAGTGTCATTGACCGCTCCTGGAAAATATTGTGTGAATCTTGGACAAGTTTCATTTGTTACTGATAAAATTTTAGTGAAAGGCACTGATCCTGGTCTGAGGTAGATGAAACCTGGGGAGTCAGTGATTATAAGTCTGATCATCAGATAAGTCGTGCAAAGCCTGCTTCGGTGTGGAAGGCAATGGCTATTACCCAAAGCTGCAGTATACATTTACTATACACTCTTAAGGCCAACTGCCCCCCTTGCATACTATTTGGGGGTCAGCAGTGTGATCATCAGGCCATAGCCCCTGATCATCATATAGAAAACTGGTATCAGTGGATGGGATTATATTCCCATTTATCACATCAGGTATAAAATGGGATACTGATGGTGACAACTCACAGACTCTCAACTCTACCACATAACTAACGGTGTGTATTTTGCAAAAAAATAAATAAATAAATCTGCCTGACATAAGACAGCAATATTTTCATAAACCATCAATCAACATAGCTGAACAAAATTATTTATTCTTACACCCTAGTGGAATTTTCCTGATGGGATAGTTACTTTGTGCAGGAGAGATTGTGTTCAAGCAGGACTAAAAGCAGGATTGTGCCAGACAAAATAATTCTTGAAGGAAGTAATCCCACGTATTGTTATCTTTCATGCATAATTGGACAAAAATCCTATTGTTAAATGGAGGTATTCATTTCCGTAAATAGTATAGACTGCTAATATCAATAAAACATATTTTAAATATATACTGCAAAAATCATTAGTTCTACTGAAAATCACCCCAGGATTCAAAAAAATCTATGTAGGTGCCATGTAGAGCCTACACGGAATGTACCCATGTACATGGCCACAGTTCCCCCTCAGCAGTGCACCATGCATATTAATCATGGCACACTGCCAAGGGAAGATCACAGTAACATAGATATTGAATCCATGCAAGCAGTAGTGTAGAGGCTGTACCATACTTGTGGTCTGTCCAGGTAAATCCTGAACAAATGGTAAGCATAGGACAATAATCATTGTAATGTATTCTGCTATTGTAAAAATAGTTTTTTTTTCTGTTTGCTTGTTTGTTTTTTTTTATTCTGCCTGTTAGCATTGCACGGCATGGTACTTAGCATTGCTGAGCTGCACTTGTACATACATAGCAGACACCTGCCAGATATCTAAAAATAGAAACTGGATGTAATAAATTGTACAATATTTTTTCAGTTTTTTTTTTATTGTGCATGTTTCCACGGTGTGGCACAGTGCAGTGCTTAGCAAAGCTAACAGGAACCTTAGTCATATATATTCATATGTGAATATATAGGGGTTTTCTTAACTATCAAAGTGGCTAGATAGGCTGAGTCATGACCTAACGTATAGCAAGTCCCAGGTTTGAGTCCTAAGCAGTCATACCTTTTAAATTTATTGCTGTGAAAATGTGTCAGGTGACTGAACTGGTGGTTTAATTCAAAACAAAAAATTGTTACATTTACAAAAGCTGAGCGATGCTAAGCACCACTTAAACATGATCAACAGTCTACAATGTTTGTGCGTTGCTAAGCTCCACTTAAACACGATTGTGCAAGTTTGCATGATGCTCAGCTCCACTAAACTGGTTTGCATGATGCTAAGCAATGTGGAGCTTATTTGAAAGTTACAGTATGACATGTAAGGGCAGGAATGCAGCCTATATTAAGCCCGATAGGCAGGAATTTCACACCATTCATTGGAGTCTCACTTGGCTGTTGGTATGCCTGGTGGTGTTGGAGAGGGAATATGCTTTCGGGCACAGGGGTGGGGTGTGCAGGAGTCCAGTGTGTTTGTTGGACTCCTGGTGAAAAACTACAAACCCCAGCTGCTGCAGGGTTATTACCAAGGCTCAGAATGTCAGTCTGAGGTCTGGGATCAGTTGGCTAGGGATCTTACCAGTGCTACTGGTATCCCCCACACTGGTGAGCAGTGTCATCACCACTCTGATGATCTGAAATTAAGGAAGAGGGGAACCTTGGACACTTGGGTCCAATAGGCTAGGGCTGGGCATACCCCACAGATATATAAGTATGTTTGCCAGTACTTTCAAAATATATAAGCTGAATCTGTGCAAAACTGGTGTGCATAAGGGTTTGCTTCTCTTTCAACAGCTGCAGACGAGAAGGCTCACAATGTTCAATCCCATGCAGGGTGCCTGGCCAGGATGAGGTGTGAGTGCAGTAAGTAGGGAAACATCAAAGTATAAACCTAATACATAATGTACTGTCAAAATAAATTATTTACAGAGTTTGCAATCGTAACAGTCAGGTATGACATATCTGGCAAATGTAATATGTTTAGTAATGTCTTACTGCCTACCTGAAAGAGTAAAGTAAATTAAATCAAGTAAACATGCATTACTGTGTAGTATAGCTTCCAAACATCAGTTGATATTGTGGTCTACCCAGATTAACAGTTGATGCACTGCTCTGCTCATTGTGTGAAATATGATGTAGGTTACACTCAAGTAATGATGAGGGTATATGTGTTATTTCTTAGAAATCTGACACAGCTATCCATGCTGTACAAGTCAGACTTGAAGCAACAGTAATCAATAGATTGTAAACAGTGATGGTGCTGTCATATGTACTGTTTTCAAACAAATAAGTGTTCACTATTCTTCAGGTCACTGCATGTGTGTTCTAATCTGAGTCCAGTCAGCAGTAAAAAGGGAATGAATAAAGAGTGCAGAAAACTGTCTGATAAATGTTGTGCAGTACTCACAGTAAGGTTCATGCCTGAGTTATAGCCATTTTTGTGTCAAATAATGCTGTATATTCCTCACACTCCAGGAACAAGGTATATGGGCAAGTTAGCTGAAGTTCCAGCCAGATACCATGTGTGTAAATGCCACAATTTAAGCTACATTATCAATAAAGTTTAAAGCAGGGGTGTGCTTTGATAACTAATCTGTTCAAATAAGTGTGCAGTATGGCTGAATTCACTGCATTGTGTTCTAATCTGACACCAGTCAACTGTAAAAAGAAAATGAATAGAGTGCACAACAAACTGTCTGATAAATGCAGTGCAATACCCACAGTAAGGTTCAAGTCTGAGTTATTGCCATTTTGTGTCAAATAATGATGTATATTCCTCCCACTCTAGGAACAAGGAATATGGGCAAGGTAACTGAAGTTCTGGCCAGATATCCATGTGTACATATGCCAGATTTTAAAGTACATTCTCAATGAGGTTTAAAGCAGGATTGTGGTTTGATAAGTAATCTGTTCAAATAAGTATGCAGTAAGATGTGCGGCAGGTAAGGGTGATAAAGGACAGCGAGGGAAACGTACTCACAAGTGAGGAGAGTGTGTTGAGTAGATGGAAAGAGTACTTTGAAGGGCTGATGAATGAAGAGAATGAGAGTGAGAGAAGGTTGGATGATGTGGGGATAGTGAATCAGGAAGTGAAGCAGATTAGCAAGGAGGAAGTAAGGACAGCTATGAAGAGGATGAAGAATGGAAAGGCTGTTGGCCCAGATGACATACCAGTGGAAGCACAGAAGTGCTTAGGAGAATTGGCAGTGGAATTTTTAACCAGATTGTTTAATGAAATTTTGGAAAGTCAGAGGATGCCTGAGGAGTGGAGAAAAAGTGTTTTGTTATCTTTCTTTAAGAATAAGGGTGATGTGCAGTGCTGCAGTAACTATAGAGGGATAAAATCGATCAGTCACAGCTTGAAGTTATGGGAAAGAGTAGTGAAGCTAGGTTAAGAAGGGATGTGATGATTAGTGATCAGCAGTATGGTTTCATGCCAGGAAAGAGCACTACAGATGCAATATTTGCCCTGAGAGTGTTGTTGGAGAAATACAGAGAAGGTCAGAAGGAGTTGCATTGTGTCTTTGTGGACTTAGAGAAAGCATATGACAGGGTGCCTAGAGAGGAGTTGTGGTATTGTATGAGTAAGTCGAGAGTGGCAGAGAAGTATGTAAGAGTGGTAAAGAATATGTACAAGGGTAGTGTGACATTGGTGAGGACTGCAGTGGGAGTGACAGATACATTTAAGGTGGAGGTGGGATTACATCAAGGATCAGCTCTGAGCCCTTTCTTATTTGCAGTGGTGGTGGACAGGTTGACAGATGAGATTAGACAGGAGGCCCTGTGGACTATGATGTTTGCAGATGACATTGTGATATGTAGTGAGAGTAGGGACCAGGTTGAGGAGACCCTGGAGAGGTGGAGATATGCTTTAGAGAGGAGAGGAATGAAGGTCAGCAGGGCTAAAACAGAATATATGTGTGTAAATGAGAGGGAGGGTAGAGGTATGGTGAGGATGCAGGGAGTAGAGTTGGTAAAGGTGGATGAGTTTAAGTACTTTGGCTCAACAGTTCAGAGTAATGGTGAATGTGGAAGAGAGGTGAAGAAGAGAGTACAGACAGGGTGGAATGGGTGGAGAAGAGTTTCAGGAGTGATTTGTGACAGACGGGTACCAATAAGAGTGAAAGGGAAGGTCTACAAGAGGGTAGTGAGACCAGCTATGTTATATGGGTTGGAGACGGTAGCATTGTCGAAAAGGCAGGAGTCAGAGCTGGATGTGGCAGAGTTAAAGATGTTAAGATTTGCACTGGGTGTGACTAGGATGGACAGGATTAGGAATCAGTATATTAAAGGGTCAGCTCAGGTTGGACAGTTTGGAGACAAAGCAAGAGAGGCGAGATTGCATTGGTTCAGACGTGCTGAGGAGGGATGCTGGGTATTTTGGGAAAAGGATGCTAAGGATGGAGCTGCCAGGTAAGAGAAAAAGAGGAAGGCCTAAGATGAGGTTTATGGATGTGGTGAGAGAGGAAATGCAGGCGGTTGGTGTGAAAGAGCATGATGCAGAGGACAGGAAGAAATGGAAACAGATGATCCGCTGTGGCGACCCCTAACGGGAACAGCCAAAAGAAGATGATGATGGCTGTATTCACTGCATGTGTGTTCTAATCTGACACCTGTGAACTGTAAAGAGGAAATGAATAAAGACTGCATAAAATGTTGGATAAATGTAGTGCAATACCCACAGTAAGGTTCAATCCTGTGTTACGGACATTTTTAGTCAAAGAATGCTGTATATTCCTCCCCCTCCAGGAACAAGGTATATGGGTAAGGTAGCTCACGTTCTGGAGAGATATCCATGTGTATTAAGTGCCAGATTTTAAGGAACAATATTAGTAAAGTATAAAGCAGGATTGTGCCTTGATAAATAATCCTTTCCAGTAAGTGTGAAGTAATCCTGTATGCATTGCATGTCTTTTCTAATCTAACAGAATTCAGTTATTAAATTAAGTGCACATTTTTCCTGTAGTCACAGCTTGTGGGTTCTAATCCCATGGAAGCCAACTAAGAAATCACCAACTGTCTAGTCTACTTATGTACACAAACATACCTCTCAACTGTCATGATTTTCTGGAATGCAATGACTAATGCCCCATATTTCTGGTCCTTGATTAGCAGATAAATGACATTACTTGGAATGCAATTTATTGGGAAATCTGCTTATAGGACACCTTGGTAGTAATGTATGAGAACAGTATGTAAAACAGTTCCCTGTAGTTGTGTACCTGCATTTGTTAGTGCTTGGCCCAAACTGTCCTGTGCTAAGAGGTTGAGAGGTATGTAAGTGCAATATCATCTTTACAAGAATTGGAGTCACTGTACTCACAATTGACACTGCACACCCGAAGAAGTATGTATTATTAGTCTGTGTAGTAACATCACCTGCAAGGTCACTAATGGTATGTCTCTCTCTTTCTCTCTCTCCCCACCTCTTATCTTCTTTAATTTATTCATGATATTTATTATTATGATTTGATATTAATATATTATTTTAAACTAACTGTTATGTTGGCCTTATGGGTTATTTCATACTGGTTTGCTGTTAACAAACTTATTGTTATGTTATTTATTGCTGTGCTCCTCATAATATCTAAATATGTATTTTGATTAATCAATATTATCTTCCATTATGTTAATACTAAAATTTGTTTGATTATTACTTATCTTACCTTATGTTTATATTTAACTTACTACAGCGTGACAAGGTAGGCTGGTTCCAAGAGATCCACCTACCTTGGCTCCCCTGGTTGTGGCACCAGGGCCCATCACATCTGGCCGCAGCCTGGTGGTACCCCCTCTGCTGCCCCTGCACTACCTGCAGCATTGGGTAGTTCTGCCCAACTGGCTGGGGCTGGGCCCCCCTCTGGGAGTGGAGGTGGAGGGATTGATTTTGTTGCCCATCAAGAACTGCCAGATATGGTGTGCAGGTGTTCCGCTGAACTGTCGGTGCATGCCTGCACCGGATGGAGAGCCTGCTTGCCATCCTGGTGGGGCAGCCTCATCCTGGACGCCAACCTCCAACACTGCCATCACAGGGGAAGTGAGGGAGTAGTGCTGACAGTCCCATGGATGAGGACTTGAGTTGCACTACTACTGTATGGTTGCTCATGGGACTGGGATTCTACAACACCCTCCCCATCCAAGGTGTTCACCTCCTATTGTGTCACACACCAACCCTGTCTGCTGTCTTGTCTGTCTTGTCTGTCTGCAAACGCTTCCCCACCTTCCCAACTTAACTACCCCACATGTACCTATGTCCCTTCCCCAACATTCCACTCTCACCTTAAAAAAAGATGGAAACCTGCCCCCCCAAAAATATCATCCCATAATAGCTCTCCATTTCACACATGTCCACTGTACACACTTAATTTGGTTCAATTGGCTTGACAATGCAGTTATATTGTCATCACCCCTTTCTGGGGGTGACAGTCCAAATTCAGCTAAAAAATCTGTGAAAGTGCACAGTGGTTGCCGTTGAAGAAATGGATAGCTATGTTTCTTTCCTAGACCCATCCTGCACATCACTACCTGCCTGTAATTATGTTTTTCCCCCTGCTTGCACCCCTTTTCACCACTGTGCTATCTCCCCATTTTTCTTTTCTTTAAAGATTTTTTGCACAATGTGGCATGCCACATCACCTAGCAATGCTAAATAGCGCTATATTAATATATGCTTTTGGAACAATGTTAGTTACACCTGCATCCTATTTCAAACCCATGACTATCGCACCTGCAGAACAGTGGATCATCCTACCAAGCCACACAGCTTCTAATGAGCACATGTGTTTTAAGCAAACCACCACTGAGCATGTTTAAATGGTGCTGCACATTGCACTGAGAAAATCAGCTAAGTGATTACTAGAAAAATAGTCCTGTAATAGGCACTCTAGTACACAAATACATCAGTATAAGGGCACACATACGCTTAGCCATAAGTGAGGTATCTGATAGCAGGTAACCCTGCAATTATGTCTACAACATGTCAGAACACACTTGATAAAGCATTAATGGAAAATAGGATTTTAACTAGGACTCTGGTATACAAATACAGCACTCTAAAGCCATACACATAATAATAGATGTAAGTGTGGCATTTAACAGCAGATAACTATGGAATGATAACTACAACATGTAAAAATTCACCTGTTGTAACAGTGACTCTGTAGCTCAGTCTATAAAATGCATTGAAAACAATACATTTTGATACACATGCTCCTGAGTTCAAGTACAGCTGCGTCTACCATACATGTATTTGGCCATCAATATTATAAAGTGTGATATGTCTGTCTGATTCATCAGCTCTTTATCTACCCAAAGCAGTACATTTGGAATATCTACATCTATATAATAGAGGCCAAAGGCCTACAGACAGGACACTTCTCACCTACTCCTAGTACAACACTATAAAGTGCAGAAAATATCAGGTAATTCAGTAGCCTGAATTTCCACAGGCTGTTGAAGTGTGTACTGAAATTGTGGCCCAGTAATATCACACTGCGGTCCACAATATTTTGCTGGTGATATCACAGGCAACCATAGCTGCACAAGTAACATACATATATGGAGGTTGAGCAAGACACAAGGGGTGCCAGCACACACTCAACAGGAGACAACCATGACATAATACGTGACTTGGCAGTTGTTCAGCTGTATGACATTACGGTTAATATACACCTACCTTTTTTCAAGGACACACCAAGCATTTTGCCTTGCATTGTGTTACTGATACTGTTTGCTGACAGACATACCTGACACACATACCTTACTTCCCAGTGGGGTGGGTACTCTCAATATGGCTCTGCCTATATAAGGCTGCCACAGGTGTCACGCTTACTCTTAAAGCTTGTTGTCCTGTAATGTGTTCACTCTTTCTGCCTTTGCCTATTGCCTGTAGCATCACCTTCAGCTTCAGCCTGTAGCACACACATTTGTATGTAAATAGTAGCTGCTGCAGACATTCTCTCTGCCATGACATAGTATCTGTCCCCCACTATTTTCCAACCCAACATATGAGAAAGGGGTTGTAATCCACACTGAGGCCTTATATCTTGTTCAGTGGTTGCATGGGATTAGCTGATTATACTGCAAATCACTGTATTGGCTGCAATTAGCATTTCAGAAGCAGACTGGTTCAGAGGCAATCACTTGCTAATAGTGAACCATGTTAAAAAGGCAAACAGCTAGCTAGACATAACATTATGCATGAGAGTTACTTTGCAGGGTAAACATGTTGGCACAACATTTATATATCTGTACCATTCAACAGAGGAGTATTGTACTCCATCAGGTATGCAACCATTTAGTTTCCAACATGATGTATATGTTTCAATATACTTAGGGGGAATGGGGGTTACAGCAGTAAGCCTTTCTTGGAACTGTACTGATGACATGTTATTGATCTGCACATGCATTACACCTACAGAGGAACTACAGTACAGTACGAGTAGAATGCTCTTTGTTAATTAGGTATACCACTCTCCTGGAAATTAGACGTTGATAGTGGCGGTAATACTTTACTGCTATTTGTGTGGCACTGCTGTTTTTAAATTTTATAAGGTGGTTTACACCTACGGGCCACAACGTAATGGACTGCTGTGTTGGTTGTGTGATCATACAACAGTAATCTGTCATGGCACAAGCAAGAATATGTGCCTACTGCTACTATCCTACTCACATCTACACCCTTACTATGTTTGCATGGTGTTGAATATGAGATGTGTAACCAAACAGTGACTACTGGTAGCCACATGTTATTGCTCTATCTCTACATACAATACTCCCAAGTATGTGATCCTGACGTGTTCTCATTTTGTTGTCTTTCAGGAAATATGTATCCCCGATGCCGGGGCCCTTTTAGAGGCAGAGAATGACACTATCATGGACACCTTGCATCAACACCACCAACTCCTGCTGTCCAGGGGGAAAACAAACAGGGAAGAGCAAGCAGCACAGTGGGCTGACCTGGTTCACAATGTCAGTGCTATTAGTCACCAGAGCAGGACATATGAGCAGGTGCAACACTGTGCCACTAATATGATTAACACCGCACATAGAAGAGCAGCAAACGTGGCCAGGAATCGTGGTGTCACCAGTGAAAGGCCTGGAACAGAACAACCACCATCAGTTACTGAGGAATTCCTGGTGAACCTAGGAACACAGGACAGCTCCCAGGCAACCATCACACAGTATGTTGTGGATGTGGGTGCCACCATTTCCATGCAAGACAAGGGTCCAAGTATGCTTAGTTGTATCAGCATTGTAATATTGTAGCATTCAGTATGTCAGGGTGTACATAGTTTTATGTGGGTGTCAGGTATTTTAATGAGGAGGTTAGTTGCAGTTTAAATCTCATGCTCAGATAGTGACCAACATATCAATTAACATAGCATGTACCATAAATGTGAGATATTTGGACATATTAGCCTGTTATTTGGGTTGCTGTTTACATTACCTCATGCTCAAATTTTTACAGGATCATCAGGAATCAGACACGGCCATGCTTCTGCTCCTGGTAAGCATAACACTGCTATGTTACGTAGAGTATGTGCACTGTATTCACTAAAGTGTCATCCCAGGACTGGCAGCTGGATTGATCTACTGTCTGAATGATAGCCAACCTCACAGATTTTTTTGCCATAGTCATTCCTATGCCTTGTAATTGTGACCACACTGATAGATTTGCAGTAGCTGCAGAACATTACAGATTGCCATATGTATCAATCGTGCAGAGTTTTGACAAATGTCAACAGTTTACATAATTGTTGCTCATGTGATTCTTGATTACGGAACTTATCCTTTACGAGTAACTGTGAGGCTGCCAGCCCAGCTAGCTGGAATTTTGTAAATAATTCTATGTCATTTGTGACTATTATAGGTTCATAGGTTCATAGGTTCATACTAGGCTATCTGCCCAAGGGCATTTATAAGCCTAGCCCATTGTTTTGTGGCTTAGTATGTGGAACTATACCCTTTAGTATGGGGAACTATACCCATTATTTTGCTGTGCCTCTGTCGGGCAGTGACACTGAGGTAATTCCTGGGGTATATCTGCGATCTCCCATCCATTGGTCAAGATTTCTCTTGAACAAGGCCAGCGAGGTGCTCTGCCTCACATGTACCGGGATTTTGTTCCACAGCATAGAGTCTTTGGGTGATGAATCTATCCCTCCAGCACGTATTAATAGTCGCGAATGATGCGTGTCGGTTTAAGTCTCCTTCCTAGATTTTTGAGGTGAAGCATATTCATCAAATCTGGGTTTGACATGGCCTTGTATGTTAGGCAAAGGTCACCTCTGAGCAAGCGGTAAGCGACTGAATATGCTTGTCTTAACAACTGTAAGAGAACTATATACTATATATATATATCTGCATATTAAATTACTGGTGCAGATGTGTGTGTTGAACTGCATGTTCTGTACTGAGCTTCAAGAATGAAACCACAGTGTACCCTACTGGAAAAGAGCAGAAATGTGTATAAACTATATGCCTGTGCAAATGTGTGTTTTCATAGTAGAAGCTGGAACATACATAGTTAACTAGCAAACTCTGAGAAAATAAGTGAAGAGTTTTACGATTGTGTTTATCTCAGCAAGAAGACAGGATGTCTATAGCTAGAAGTTCTTTCTATTGTCTGGAAACAGAAATAATTACAGGTTTCAGATGTAAAAGTCTTTAACTGTTTTATGACTTCCAGTTCTAGACAATCTTCTGAGAGATAAGTATTTCTGACACAGATATGCTAAATTTTAAGTTTCTGTTAGCCTGGGAACCGAAGGTAGATGACAAAGAATTATGTCATCCAGCTGACCCAGCAGTAATGTTTTGATATTAATTTAAGAACTATTTCTCAGAGAAAGTCTGTGCATTTTGTATTTGTCTTTGGACCTAGAAACATCCTCTCATCAGCACTTCTGCCTTTCTAATAGTAAGTACTATATTACAGTAATCTCTCTTAGAGATAGAATATAGTAAGACTAATTTAGATGTTTTCTGTATTTATGTGAGACTGTCCTGCAATGTTGTTTTAAAATATTTCCTATGATTCTGAACTCTGCTGTCACTGTGTTGAGTTATTGAGTATTGTCTTGTTCTTTTATTATTTACTATTAAATATATTTAAACCTTTTAATTGTGATTGGTTTGTTTAGAGATATTTAAGCTCTTAGTGTACTTGCATATGTATTTGGAGACACTGTATAGGCCACATCAATAGCCTTAAAGTCTTGGTCACACTTACCATTTGGATAATAGTAACATTACACAGTAGAATTGGTCATCCTTCAGAAAGGGCCTTATAGTAGCTGATAAGTAGTGGTTGGTAGCAGCTGGTACTACCTTATAGTCTGGGCAAAAGGGGGCATAGCTAGTGAACCCGTGCCAGCTTTCCCAAGGAGTGTGTGTGTGTTTGTATATAAATCAAATCTCAAAGTGTGTGTGTCAGCTACTTGGGCAGGGGCACGAAGCACTGGTTGGATAGAGAGGGTGTTGGAGGTTTTGGCTTTACCACTCGGCTGAGATCTTAACCCTATAGCTGTGCCACTGGGGAGTATTATTGGGATTTGGACAGAGAGGAAGAAACCAGCCCCAGACTGACTGTGATCTCTGTGTGCTTTTAAGGGAAATTATACTGTACTGTGTGTGTATACTTTCCATCCTTCCAATGTGCACATCCCTCACTGGTACTAGTGGTAAAGATTGAGGCTCCTTGATTACTGGGCCAGTGCAGGGGCATCACAGTAACTACAGACATTTCTCAGAAAATAATATCCTCAGGCCCTGGTATATGAGGTTGAAGGTTAAACAAGTCTGTAATACTGACAGCATTGTATACAGTTTAACATTGTCCGATTTGGTGAAGTTTCAGCCAGAAACTAGTAGTCCATTGGTCGTTTTGGGCCAATTCCTAGCTCCCTTCAGCCCCCTGCTATAAAACACGCTAAACTGTACTGCTGATCTAACCAGCATATCCTACAACTGAAAAGTTCATCTCTACTTGATTCCCAAGTAGACTATTCTCTATCTGTAAAGCCTAGCACTTACTCCTACAGTACTTGCACCTTGATAAAGCACTCTTATTATAGATAGTACCCCACCAGCCTAAAACCCACTTCCCCCAGAGTCCTGTGAAAGTCTCTTTATCTACTACTTCTAGTATGTCGAGGGATCAGTTGCTAGTGTCCTCTCCAGCTCAACTGGTGAACCTGGGAATATTGAGGCAATGCTACAATTGCCTCATGTACTGAACAATCCTCTCCTTCCCCCACAAAACACAAATACATGCGAGAGATGCAACTATACGGCCAAACTGGAGGCTGAGCTCTCTCAACATAGGACTGGAAAGACCAGACAGGAGGAGAAGGTAACCACACACAATACATACCCAGTCACACATGGCACTATCACAACTTCAAATCATACTCATACTCACACAAAGACATACTCGGAGGCTCTGATCAAAAATTTACCAAAACAGCAGAGGCCACCAAAGCAGACACCCAAACAACTACCACCTCACGACCCAACACATGCAACACATAGACCACACAGTCAGAGTGTCAAACAGTCACAGCCCTTAAGGCCAAACAAAATGCCAGACACACTTGTCATTGGTGATTCCATAGTCAGACACACTGGCGTCCCTCACCAGACTGAGTAAGGAGAAGGTCACAGTAAGCTGCCTGTCAGGCGCTAGAATCCACCACATAACTTAAGCCTCAGGTCTCTCAACAGCAGGTACAAATGCGACTCAGTCATTGTCACGCTGGTGTCAGCGACCTGAGACATACCTCCTGGACTACATGAAAGGGACATCGAGGAGCTCTCTGATTATGTAGCCCAGGCAGGTATGACCCTGACCTTGAGCAGTATCCTACCTTCACCTAGAATGATGCCACAATACAGTGATAAGATGATCAGCTTTAATAATTGGCTTAAATTCTGGTGTCATTCAAAGGATCAATGTCTGTCTGCCTGGGATGACATGCTGGACAAGCCACGCTGCTTCACAAGGGACGGCTTGCACCTGTCACCCTGGGCTTCGGATATTGGCAAAGGCTCTTGCCACCCCATAGTGCCTTTTTAGGCAGGCTCAAATTCTAAACCTACCACCCTAGAACACCAAAAGGAAAAACTAAGGGTAATGCTGCTCAATGCCAGAAGTCTCAATCTCAAGATGCACGACTCAGGCCCTTCTCAATATGGAGCACATTGATGTCTGTGCTGTGACAGAAACCTGGTTCTAGGCGCCTGAGAGCACCCCAGCACTAACAGGTTTCACCTCATATCATGCGTTCCCCAAAATCCGGACAACACCAAGAAAGGAGGGTGTCCATATTCATAAAGGACACCCACACCCAAAAATGAAACCATTTGGCCAAAACCCTAAAAAAGAAAAAAGGTGGATCATCCTACCAAGCCACACAGCTTTCCTTTTAAAAATGAGAAAACCAAGGGGTTTTAAAGGGCAAACCCCAACCAAAAATTTTTGGAAACCCCCATGTTTAAAAAAAAAAAAAAAAAAAAAAAAAAAAAAAAAAAAAAAAATTTGTTGAACATTGCCTGAGTCAGTTTTAAAATTTATTGAAAAATTACTTTTTGGGCACTTCCGGGGGTTAAAAAATACATTTCCCCATAAAGGGCCACAAAATTAAAAGTGAGGTTTCTGTCATCCCCCTAATTTTTTCCACCCAAAACCAGAAAAAACTTTTGGGAAAAATGGATTTTAATGGGCCGGTTACAAATTCACCACCCCAAAAGTAAAACAAAATAAAGTGAAATGTCAAAAAGCAGAAAACCGGGGAATTTCCAAAAAACCCTGTTGAAAGTGTTGTACTGAAAAATAAAAATTTTTTGCCCCCAAAATTTTCCTGGGTTCAAGAAACCACGTGCCCCAAAGAAACCATCATTTTATGGGGGTTGAAAATTGCGGGTCCACCCCACCCCCAAAACAGGGGAAATTCCTGACATAAATGAGGAAAAGGCCAACGTAGGACACCCCATTTAAAGTAAAACCCCCTTTTTCAGGAAACCAACCCTTTTCCCGGCTTTGGTTACTGAAATTTTTGGCCCAGAATTACCTGACCCACAATTTTCCCCCCTGGGGGGGTACCCAACCTGGTTTGCCAAAAACAACAAAGGGGTTGGCCAAAAAGGGTCCCACACACTCAAAGGGCCTGCAAATGTTCATTTTCCCTTTATGCCTTTTGGGTTAAGCACCACCTTTTTTAAAGGACACCCCAAAACTTTTTGTTTTTGTTTAGTAGCTGCTGCAGACATTCTCTCTGCCATGACATAGTATCTGTCCCCCACTATTTTCCAACCCAACATATGAGAAAGGGGTTGTAATCCACACTGAGGCCTTATATCTTGTTCAGCGGTTGCATGGGATTAGCTGATTATACTGCAAATCACTGTATTGGCTGCAATTAGCATTTCAGAAGCAGACTGGTTCAGAGGCAATCACTTGCTAATAGTGAACCATGTTAAAAAGGCAAATAGCTAGCTAGGCATAACATTGTGCATGAGAGTTACTTTGCAGGGTAAACATGTTGGCACAACATTTATATATCTGTACCATTCAACAGAGGAGTATTGTACTCCATCAGGTATGCAACCATTTAGTTTCCAACATGATGTATATGTTTCAATATACTTAGGGGGAATGGGGGTTACAGCAGTAAGCCTTTCTTGGAACTGTACTGATGACATGTTATTGATCTGCACATGCATTACACCTACAGAGGAACTACAGTACAGTACGAGTAGAATGCTCTTTGTTAATTAGGTATACCACTCTCCTGGAAATTAGACGTTGATAGTGGCGGTAATACTATACTGCTATTTGTGTGGCACTGCTGTTTTTAAATTTTATAAGGTGGTTTACACCTACGGGCCACAACGTAATGGACTGCTGTGTTGGTTGTGTGATCATACAACAGTAATCTGTCATGGCACAAGCAAGAATATGTGCCTACTGCTACTATCCTACTCACATCTACACCCTTACTATGTTTGCATGGTGTTGAATATGAGCTGTGTAACCAAACAGTGACTACTGGTAGCCACATGTTATTGCTCTATCTCTACATACAATACTCCCAAGTATGTGATCCTGACGTGTTCTCATGTTGTTGTCTTTCAGGAAATATGTATCCCCGATGCCGGGGCCCTTTTAGAGGCAGAGAATGACACTATCATGGACACCTTGCATCAACACCACCAACTCCTGCTGTCCAGGGGGAAAATAAACAGGGAAGAGCAAGCAGCACTGTGGGCTGACCTGGTTCACAATGTCAGTGCTATTAGTCACCAGAGCAGGACATATGAGCAGGTGCAACACTGTGCCACTAATATGATTAACACCGCACGTAGAAGAGCAGCAAACGTGGCCAGGAATCGTGGTGTCACCAGTGAAAGGCCTGGAATGGAACAACCACCATCAGTTACTGAGAATTCCTGGTGAACCTAGGAACACAGGACAGCTCCCAGGCAACCATCACACAGTATGTTGTGGATGTGGGTGCCACCAGTTCCATGCAAGACAAGGGTCCAGGTATGCTTAGTTGTATCAGCATTGTAATATTGTAGCATTCAGTATGTCAGGGTGTACATAGTTTTATGTGGGTGTCAGGTATTTTAATGAGGAGGTTAGTTGCAGTTTAAATCTCATGCTCAGATAGTGACCAACATATCAATTAACATAGCATGTACCATAAATGTGAGATATTTGGACATATTAGCCTGTTATTTGGGTTGCTGTTTACATTACCTCATGCTCAAATTTTTACAGGATCATCAGGAATCAGACACGGCCATGCTTCTGCTCCTGGTAAGCATAACACTGCTATGTTACGTAGAGTATGTGCACTGTATTCACTAAAGTGTCATCCCAGGACTGGCAGCTGGATTGATGTACTGTCTGAATGATAGCCAACCTCACAGATTTTTTTGCCATAGTCATTCCTATGCCTTGTAATTGTGACCACACTGATAGATTTGCAGTAGCTGCAGAACATTACAGATTGCCATATGTATCAATTGTGCAGAGTTTTGACAAATGTCAACAGTTTACATAATTGTTGCTCATGTGATTCTTGATTAAGGAACTTATCCTTTACGAGTAACTGTGAGGCTGCCAGCCCAGCTAGCTGGAATTTTGTAAATAATTCTATGTCATTTGTGACTATTAATATGATTTGTATGCTTGTCTTAACAACTGTAAGAGAACTATATATTATCTGCATATTAAATTACTGGTGCAGATGTGTGTGTTGAACTGCATGTTCTGTACTGAGCTTCAAGAATGAAACCACAGTGTACCCTACTGGAAAAGAGCAGAAATGTGTATAAACTATATGCCTGTGCAAATGTGTGTTTTCATAGTAGAAGCTGGAACATACATAGTTAACTAGCAAACTCTGAGAAAATAAGTGAAGAGTTTTACGATTGTGTTTATCTCAGCAAGAAGACAGGTTGTCTATAGCTAGAAGTTCTTTCTATTGTCTGGAAACAGAAATAATTACAGGTTTCAGATGTAAAAGTCTTTAACTGTTTTATGACTTCCAGTTCTAGACAATCTTCTGAGAGATGAGTATTTCTGACACAGATATGCTAAATTTTAAGTTTCTGTTAGCCTGGGAACCAAAGGCAGATGACAAAGAATGATGTCATCCAGCTGACCCAGCAGTAATGTTTTGATATTAATTTAAGAACTATTTCTCAGAGAAAGTCTGTGCATTTTGTATTTGTCTTTGGACCTAGAAACATCCTCTCATCAGCACTTCTGCCTTGCTAATAGTAAGTACTATATTACAGTAATCTCTCTTAGAGATAGAATATAGTAAGACTAATTTAGATGTTTTCTGTATTTATGTGAGACTGTCCTGCAATGTTGTTTTAAAATATTTCCTATGATTCTGAACTCTGCTGTCACTGTGTTGAGTTATTGAGTATTGTCTTGTTCTTTTATTATTTACTATTAAATATATTTAAACCTTTTAATTGTGATTGGTTTGTTTAGAGATATTTAAGCTCTTAGTGTACTTGCATATATATTTGGAGACACTGTATAGGCCACATCAATAGCCTTAAAGTCTTGGTCACACTTACCATTTGGATAATAGTAACATTACACAGTAGAATTGGTCATCCTTCAGAAAGGGCCTTATAGTAGCTGATAAGTAGTGGTTGGTAGCAGCTGGTACTACCTTATAGTCTGGGCAAAAGGGGGCATAGCTAGTGAACCCGTGCCAGCTTTCCCAAGGAGTGTGTGTGTGTTTGTATATAAATCAAATCTCAAAGTGTGTGTGTGTCAGCTACTTGGGCAGGGGCACGAAGCACTGGTTGGATAGAGAGGGTGTTGGAGGTTTTGGCTTTACCACTCGGCTGAGATCTTAACCCTATAGCTGTGCCACTGGGGAGTATTATTGGGATTTGGACAGAGAGGAAGAAACCAGCCCCAGACTGACTGTGATCTCTGTGTGCTTTTAAGGGAAATTATACTGTACTGTGTGTGTATACTTTCCATCCTTCCAATGTGCACATCCCTCACTGGTACTAGTGGTAAAGATTGAGGCTCCTTGATTACTGGGCCAGTGCAGGGGCATCACAGTAACTACAGACATTTCTCAGAAAATAATATCCTCAGGCCCTGGTATATGAGGTTGAGGGTTAAACAAGTCTGTAATACTGACAGCATTGTATACAGTTTAAAATATATTGCAAGATAGTACTGCAGAGCATAGTAGTGCATGTATTAATGTACTGCTTTACCCTTTTTATCACAGGTGACAAGGGATTTGGTCTCTGTCCACTTCACAACCTGATGTCAGTGTCGCTTCAGATTCTGATGATGATATTGGCCAAAGTGAGGCATAGGTGGGGTTGCAGGGACTGAATATGTCACAGAGGTTGATATTCCTCTTCTGCCCTCATTATCAACGTACACAGTCAGTACGCCTATGCATACCTAGTCCTATGAGGCCACAGATATTGGACAGTGTGAGAGTGGGGCCATTGAACAGGAAAAGGTGGCTACTATGGCTGCAGTGATTGCTGATACTGGCCATAGCCAAAGACATGGTGTGGTTCCACACAGGCGGATTGATAGGGGTGCTCATAGAAGACCTGCCGTTCCTCCACCACCTGTTACAGGTGTCCCATCACATGTCACTTGGCGTATGTTTAGAGACATCATGGAGGCTCAGAACTCCAGAGAAATGCTCAGGGTTATGGATTCTGCACAGTCTGACATCCGTGACTACCTCCACTGCATTGCTGATACCCTGGATCAGTTGATTGAGGCAGTGGAAAAACATTGGTTTGAGAGAGATCGCAGACCATCTGTCTTGGAATGGTAATTGTCTGTGATGGAACGTCTGATTGAAGTTGAGTGTCAGACTCGTGGACAAAGGCCAGCAACTATATCTGCTGAAAGTCCAAATGACCATGCTCAATCATGCTCCCATAGTGGCAGTACATCCAGTGCCCCAGAGGTGAGTGTGCTGTCCACACCAAGACATGGCAAGCCATGGGCTCTTGGTCCCAGGGACACAGCAAACAGCAGTCAGCCTCAGGTGGTAGTGCCTATACTGACCATGGGCATGGAGGTACCAGTGCAACTCCTGGAAGAGCCAGTTCCCATGTTTGGGGGAGGAGACAGTAAACTGTCAGCTCTGCTATGCATGGCTCAAAGCTGTCCAACATACAGTCATGTAGGGCTAGCACTGAGCTTGACTGTGTTCACACAGACACTCACACACCACTGTCACAGTCAGGTCACCTGCAGACACATGAGGCACATTCCATGGTCCATCTTGCCTGCTTCAATTCCTGACTCACACACTCTTGCCAACCTACTGGGTCAGCCTAGGCCTCCTACACCACCACACAACACCCTGTGCAATTGATAATACCTGTGCCACATCCCTGTCATCGATGCAGGTAAATGAAGCTATGTGTCTGATGCACAGTGTAACTATCTAAATTACTTTGTATTTGTCTAATTCATTGTTGCCTTTGATATGCCACTTGTACTGGTCACTGATAGATATTGTGTGCTGCCAGATGTAATGAGTAAACCACATTATTTTGTGTATATTAAGTTGGGTGATGTTGTAATGGCTGTATACTCACACAATGAACAGTGTCTCATAGAATTGTGTATGTTTCAGGTTCAGGATTGTGTGGGACACACCTACGGGTACACACCTGGAATAAAACCATAAATGTCAGAGCACAGGATAGAATGTCAGCACAGAAACAAAATGTCATCACAAAGGTAAAGTAGTATAGGTGCATGGCTTCATAGGTTCATATGTGTATCACAGACTAACAGGGACAATGGCTTCAGGCAGCCTACTCCTGCATCTGCAATCTCTGACACAGTGTAGTGCCCTTGATAAGTGTAAGTAGGGTTCTGGGAGCTGCCACATCTACAAGCTGAAGCATAGGAGATGAACCATCTACAATTTCCCTGTGTTCATTACAGACCAGTTATGATTGCCTTGCTCCTCATCCCATTGTATAACTTGCACATGATGTGCATTACAGCAGAAGAGTGCTTCACATGGATGGGGAAACCTGTTACATATAGTGTCTAGTGTCAGGGTTACATACCTGTCTCTCCAACATGTCCTAGTTATACCACAATCAAGGTGCAGTTGTGTAGAACAGGTACTTCTCATGCTAGTCCTGTCTTGGATGCACAAGTGGTACACAGTGGGATCTGGCACCTCCTTATATGGCAGCCATTCACCTCCCCTCCAAAGCATGTAGGAGACAGAATACACAGTTATGGCCTTGACACGGTCTGCATTGGCATGTTATGTACACTGTGTATTGGGTTACTGTGGGACCTCTCTGGCTGTTACAGGTGTCAGATATGCCTGCGTACTTACATACCAAAGGTGGCATTGCACTCACCGATAGGTATGATCAGTGCCACATACAGTGTAACAGTGACATTCTGGGATTTACATGCCATACCTTTATCTATAGGTTGTATGACAGTGCATGACGTCCCACATCTTACAGACCAGTGAAAGTGAAAGGCTAGATCACTCTCTGTGTCCATAAATCCCTGACTAATGGGTCACCTGTTGGAGGTGTGCAGAAAATACAATATTGTCCAGGGGGTGGATGACTGTCAAAAGTATAGTACTGAGCATTCCTTGGCATGTAGTATTAGTCAATGGCTCTGACAACACCTGAATGTTTGTGTGTTAGCCCATCCTGGGTAACTGTTGGTTCTATGTGGGATTCAGTGACAGTTCTTTATTTACAATCATCTGCAAATGTAGTCAGTCTGAGGTCACTGACAGTGGCCATGACTGCAGAGAAGGGAATTTCTAGGAGGGGTAGTCCCAGGAATGATGTGTGTGTGTGTGTGTGTGTGTGTGTGTGTGTGTGTGTGTGTGTGTGTGTGTGTGTGTGTGTGTGTGTGTGTGTGTGCGTGTGTGTGTGTGTGTGTAGTCCACTGGTGACTGGCCTCATTGTAGCGCTGGCCTACACAATCCTATCTTCCAAGATAATGAGTGTCGGACACCTGGCTATCCAACGGCTGACATACAAGTTTGTAAATAACCTCTACACTGTCTCAACAATGCCTGATGGCCTAATCTTGTCAAATGCCTTTGCAGGCCATGGTAGGTAGGGTGAGTCATTTTCCCCTCATCCATCGCATACTGTAGCAATCAATGAGGTTCAATGCTTAGGGCAGACATGACCTAATCTTGAACAAAACACACTGGGTTGGGCCAGTGTCTGCAGATATACTACATTGTTAATGATTATTTCCATGAAAAGTCTTTTCATGGCTTTAAATGTAGCACTTCTGAGACATTTGGGGCCACTGCTTGTCAATGCATGCTACTTGCCCTATGTGCAACTATGTATTGAAGTTAATTTTGTCATGTTTCCAAGAAGGTACTCATCTAACATGTCTGTGTCTGTACAGAGCATAAGCAAACGGGGGGGGGAGTTGTACATATACCCTGGGAAAGGTAAGAAGGGTGTTTTTACACAGTTATTCTGCAGTTGCACACCACTAAAGCAGTGTGTACTGCGATGACACAATTATCTTGTGAAGAATTCTGACAAGAGGGGAGATCCTGACATGGTGGTGCATGGCTACTACTACTGATGGTCTCACCACAACCACTCTCTCATGGGATACCATGTTTCTAAACTTTGTCTCTCACCAAAAGCAAAACATTAGTACCAAACCCCACATGAGGAGCAGGTCACAGCCTGTTTGTTCATCCACATAGTTGTCTCACATCATGCAAGGCTGTATAGACTTGACAAGCCCTTTTCCAGGTAGATGCCTTGAGTAGCAATCAGAGCAATCATTACAATTTGGCATGTATTATGCCTTGTATTCTAGGCTTCTTAGGATTTCAGTAGGGTAATGAGTGGATGGTGAGTCGGAGCACAGCTGCAGTGTCACAATATGATGTTCAAAGTCCGTGACATAGACATCCAAAGTTGCTCAAGCAAGCACCACAGTGGCAGTGATCTCTGTTAGTTAGATGACAATTTCACAGCAATTCATGCAACCTGACCTTCAACAGCTTCATGGTGCATGTCTGCATGCCATGGATCTGAGGCATACTGCAGAGGAGTGGCCACCTTTGGTTAAAGTGTGTGTACCCACACATGGCCTACATATGTCATACTGTATATTTATGTATCCGGATCATGTCTGTGTTCCCACATCATATCACACAACATCCAGTGTGCTGTCTGGTTGCTTGACAGGTAGTGTAGACTAGCAAGGCCAGAGTAATGACTGCAGAGCTTAACAAGTTCTCTGAGCATGCAAAGACATCCACATCTTCACTGCAAGGAGTGCCTACAGACAGTGTGTTTGAGGCTGTCAACCCCAAGGGTGTAGCAGCATGACCCTAACTTTGTTGGAGTTATACATTGTCACATTTGTAGGTATGCTATTATGACCATGCCTAATCACAATATTATGGTTAATCCAAGGGCCACATGCCTGGCAAAGCATTGTACTCACTCAACCATGTTATAGCACACTATCAGGTACTGTGTTACATTAGGAGAACTACATAAAGGTGATAACATGTTACATTTCAGCATCTGTCAGGCCACTGCCTAATGAAGGCCTGCTGTGACATACACACAAGTAAGACTGTATTGCTAATGGCATTATCACCGCCCACTGTTGAGATATGGACAGTGTCCCTGCCCCTATACTGCTATGCTACACAAATAAAATGTGTGAGATATGTGACTATCTAACAAACCTTGATTCCATGCTACCTCACATACCAGTCAGTACATATGACAATGAGCAGTTTGACAACATGAACATCTCACCACGTACTCCATCCACACCCACATCACACACAATTGCATATGTGGAGCTCCTTACCAGACACATGCGCAAAGAACATACACCTCACAAACAGTGTCTCACCGGTCAAGCACGAGGCAAAACACAAACTCAACCCTATTATTCATAGGTGATTACATCATGTGACACATTGATGTCCCTCTCACCAGACTACACATAGGAAAGGTCAAAGTTAGCTGTCTGTGAGGTGCCAGGATATGCCATACTACACATGCATGCAGGTTTGTCAACATCAGGTGGCATTATGATAACATCATAGCCCATTTTGGTGTGTACAACTTGAGACATACCTCAACAGACTGAATGCGGACATGACTGAACTTACAGAGTCTGTTTCTGGTGGGTATGCTCACAGCCTTCAGCTCCATTACACCTTCACCTAGGATGATGGCTCAATACACACAGAAAATGATTGAAGTCAATAATTGGCTTATTGTGTGGTGTCATTTTAAGGGGACACAGTAAATGTCAGCCTGGGATGACTTGCTCAACAGAGCTCGGTGCTTTGCCACAGATGGTGTTAATCTGTCACCCCTAGGAGTTTGTGTAGTGGCCAAGGCTGCTGACATCACCACAGTGTATCTTACAGGCATTGTCTCATGGGAAAACGTTCCATAGAGGAAAAGCCATCCTCAAGCAACTTCACAGTTATGCTGGTACACGTTAGAAATGCCAACACTAAACCCCACTCACTTGAAGATGTCCCCAACTTGGAAGATGCAGCCATTTGTGCAGTCATACACACCTGGTTCAAGGCTGTGGATAGCACCACAGCCATTCCAGGCTACATGTCCTTCCACATGTTCAGAACTCACACTAAAAGTGTGCCAGTTGATGCAGGTGGTGTATCCATAGTCATTAAAGATAGATACACATCCAGACTGGTTAAACAGTGTGCTTCCCTGGAGACACTACAGTGCTATTCAGTGCTGGTAGTTCACTTAATGAAGCCATTACCAGCTACGGGGCAACTCCATGAATCAGTACACCTGTTGTGCTTGCTTGAATCTACCTGTGTCTATCAAGCTACATCACAACACCGTGATGTGAGGTGACTTTCACTAACTACCAACTGTGTCAGTTACTCGTGATCAAATTCACTTGTCCAAAGGTTATTCCATGTCTTTAACTACAATGCCCTGAACCAGTGGAGTGACATCCCCACAAGGGAAGCCAATGTACTGCATCAGGTGCTTACAGACTGGCTATACCTACTATTTACCTTGTGATCATGATGAATAGAACATGCTGGAGGGATAGGCTCCTGACCCAGAGACTCCCCATACTCTGGAATAGGCTGCCCATACATGTCAGGCAGAGCGCCTCAATGGCCCTCTTCAAGAGAAACCTTGACGATTGGATGGGAGATAGGAAATTCACCCCAGGATCACATCAGTAGTCCTGCTAGACAGGGGTCCAGGAAAGTAAATATTTGTGGGAAGCAATAGCCAGGGAATCATTATGGCTAGGCTTGTATAGGCCCTGGGTCTGATAGCCTAGTACCTACCTATGAACCTATGAACCAATATGGCTGACCACTGCAGCATCTGCATTGTGAGGTCCTCCATGGTAAGATCTGACCACAAATCAGTCTCTTTACATGTAAGACTCACACCTGAACCCTCCCCCTTCAGAAAACACAGTAGTAAACTTCATCAAAGCAAAGGATAACCTGCTATGGGATGGCATAAACAGTGTGACTGCACCTCCACCCTCAGATGGGACAGGCAAGTATGGCAACCTCTTCAACAATGTTTTATGCAACCACCAGTACATCTGCATAGACTTGGCTGTAGCTGACAGGAGGACAAGAAGCACCTCATGGCAAAGCAAACTGGGAGGATTCATACAACCTCCCAGTTATGTCATTCTCCTACAAGAGGGTCTTCATGAATATATGCTTGTTCACATACTCATGGCCATAACCCCATGCAAATGTGTCTGTAGTATCATTTCTATTAGTAGCAGCAATGTTCCTGGTAAGTAGCACATCACTGGTAACACCTGATATACATACTCAGGGGTGATAGACCTGGCCATACAGGTCTCGCCACACAGGTTTACACCTACTTTAACACAGATCATCATGTCTCCCAAGTGGCAAGAAGGGTAGTATATCATGCTCATGTCATTAATGAGGGCACTGTCACCTGATAATGATGTAGTTATAACCTTCATGTACTTCTCCCTCAGGAAGGCAATATTTCACTGCAATGGCCATTTTCTCATGTACCTTTGCAAGCATCAGTGGTAATTGCACACAGCACAAAGTTTCCTTACAAAGGAACTTCAAGTCCCCAGTATCTGTCCTAGGGGGATTCTGTGCAACAACTGTCATTGTAGTTTGTGTCATATAGACTACACAAAAGTGATCACTGCCTTGCATACAGGGCAATGTCTCAACCTGCTGTATTGGAAATGCTGCATATCTGTTGGTGGAACGGTACATGTATTATCCGCTGTAAGGACTTTACCTGGTATATGACTTTACTAATACATGTTAGTGGGAGAGATATGTCTACCACACTTTCACAAACCATTGAAACAGACTCCCACCTAATGGCAAATAGTACACCTCATTGGCCCTCCTCTGATGCAGTCTATATCATTGCTTGGGTGACGGTCATGTCACCACAGGGCTTCTGCATGTGTCCCTTGTGGACAGGGGCAATATGTGCTGATCATGTGAATAAAGGTAAGAACGTGACAAGGTTTTTATGGGACTTAAAACAACAGATATCCACACATACACCTGGCTACAGTGAGAATAATACTATTATCAAGTAATATGAACAAAACACTGCACAGCAGACAAAGTCCAAGTTGGCTGTAATTAGATTACAATATCTAATTGGGATCAACAGTTCAGAGTAATGGTGAGTGTGGAAGAGAGGTGAAGAAGAGCATACAGGCAGGCTGGAGTAGGTGTAGAAAAGTGTCAGGAGTGATTTGTGACAGACGAGTACCAGTCAGAGTGAAAGGGAAGGTCTACAAGAGGGTAGTGAGACCAGCTATGTTATATGAGTTGGAGACAGTGGCACTGACAAAAAGGCAGGAGTCAGAGTGGGACGTGGCAGAGTTAAAGATGTTAAGATTTGCACTGTGTGTGATGAGGGTGGACAGGATTAGGAATAAGTATATTAGAGGGTCAGCCCAGGTTGGAAGGTTTGGAGACAAAGCCAGAGAGGCAAGATTACATTGGTTTAGACATGTGCTGAGGAGAGATGCAGAGTATATTGGGAAAAAGATGCTAAGGATGAAGCTACCAGGTAACAGGAAAAGAGGAAGGCCTAAGACAAGGTTTATGGATGTGGTGAGAGAGGACATGCAGGTGGTTGGTGTGACAGAGCAAGATGCAGAGAACAGGAAGAAATGGAAACAGATGATCCACTGTGGCAACCCCTAATGGGAGCAGCTGAAAGAAGAAGAAGAAGATCTCCCTATCTAATGGTACACACTACAGATCACAGAACATAACACACATGCCACACCACAAGTATGCTATTGATATCTCTTTAGGTAATGTTATGGTAGATAGCAACAGCAGGCCTTGTTCTGGTCAGGACTTTGGAGGCGCAAATCACCTGCTACAAACAAAATACTGCAAAACCCCAACTCTTTCTAAGTCATTCTGGTGATCACATTTATTTTTCAGGGAGATGCACACACATCAAGTGGGATGGAGTGAGATTAAAACATCTACCTATCTAGTCTTTCACACTATGGATCACAGTATTGACATCTGACATTACAATGGCAGTAGATTAGAACCCCTACTGATCTAGTCTTACACACTACAGATGATAGCATTTACAGTATGTGCCACGGCTGATGTCTACTTTATTTGTGACTGCAGGTGAATACAAGCAGAGTACATAAAGTAGGCTTGTGTTGAACAGAGTGTGTGGGCTGCAGAGTGGCATTGCTTCTCAGCAGTTCTCTGAGTCTAGTAGTGTAGCAGTCAGATAACTGTTTTTTATTCTAGCTATATGTCTACAGTAACCATTTTGGCTATATGTGGCTGTTTGCATTTGGATGGGCAAGCCTGTGGGCCAAAACAATGTGCCCTGTTAACGTGTACATAGATAACATGATACATAACACCACATGTTCACCTGTTGCTTTATCTGTTGTGACATCCAGCAGGCACAGGGGGCTGTAGGGAAGTGCATTATCTACTGTTGAGCATTTACATTTGGTCCTTTGAGCAACATTATATATGTGTCATACAGCAGCTTTAATCACCATTATCATGGTATGTAGGACAATACACACATACATAGACATATAAACATATATCTGTAGATAACAAGAACATAAATATGCATGGAGGTATATGTGTGTGTGTGTGTGTGTGTGTGTGTGTGTGTGTGTGTGTGTGTGTGTGTGTGTGTATGATATATGTATATGTGTTATGTAGATGCATGGGGACACAGATGTATATATGAGTGTGTGTGTGTTTGTGTGTGTGTGTGCAGATTTATATATATATATATATATATATATATATATATATATATATATATATATATATATTTATAGGGAGAGTGAGATACTGACAGACAGATATGTATACATATATGTATGATCTTTAGACATATCTATTTTGAGTGGGGAGCAACAGAATTGTGCTCTGCTTAACTAAGTGCATGAGCATGCCCAGTGGAATTTTTGAAAGTTATAAACTGACTACAGCCCACACCTACCTGTACTCCAGTCCAGGATTTGTGTGTTACACAAAATTACATCTGTCCCTGTTTCTGCACTGCTGCACATCACTGAACTTGGCTACGACGTTCTTCAGCTGTGTGATGTAATTAATATGTCACAAAGGTTAATGATATTACACTATATGTTCTTTTTTGGGGATTTTTGGGAACACCACCACATGTTTTTGGAACAACACCACATGTTCTTTTTGGGGATAAACTCTTGGCTAGGATGTAAGTGCCCCAGGGCCATTAACCTAGTGACCTCCTATGATCCTATGACCACACACAGACTGACAGTCTGTAAAGCAAAAAAGAATACTACCTGACATCCAAAATAAGTTGTTAAGTCTAGATTAGAACCATGAACACCACCACACAAGCTAATTGCCCTAGTCCTTTGAGCCACACAAGCAGCTTGATAGGGAGCCATCATTCATCACGCAATCAACTGCATACATATGTATATTATTCTTGCGCTAAGTAAGATATAGAATGTACAATCCATTTCTATGTTACTGTCCTGAAACTGCCTGACCTGCTGATACACCATTGATAAGTCTGTGCTACAGCAGTTACAAGGGAAAACCGCTGTGTTGGGGGGTGGTAGAACACCAATACATGTTATTCCAGGATGCACAGTAGTCTGACTATCATGTCACCCCACTGTCTAACATCTCTCTTGACAGATGTACCAGCAATCTGTTGCATTAGGACTACATGACTATTCCATGCATGAGGCTTAGTGAATACTTATGGAAACAAGGTAGTGGAATGGGTATTTGTAGTCCCATGTGGATGTAATTTCTGTCCAAGTAGTCCACTATATTTACTTGCATAATCTACCAGATCCATACATACAATGCCATATCATAATAATCCTTACATGTACTGTGTAGGTTATGGACTTACTTTGCAAATGCAGCAGCTGACACAACCATGGTTTAGGGCTGGCTCTGTCTGATGCAAGCAGTACACAGCCAATACAAGAGTAGGTACAGGATGTGTGGGTTGCCTGCCATCATTTTTAATTTCTGTATGTGAGAAGGATTGAAGTGTCAGTCCCAAGGGCTCTAGGTTGTCAGTGAATGTACTATGCATTGACTCTTAGCCAAAGCCAGAGAGTACTGAGCATGCCTACATCTCCTTATAGGGACATCAGCAAGGGGTTCCTCCTCCAAGTCCTCCTGTGACTGTGGCTGTGGTGACCTAGGCACTGGTGGGGGGCTGTGTATCCCGTCCCTTTACTGATCCTGCAGCAGCTGTTTCCGCAGGATCATATTGTGTAGCATAGCACATACTGCGAACATATGTGCACATGTGGCTGAAGAATACTGCAGGGCTCCACCAGATATATAGAGGCAATGGAACTGTGACTTCAGCAGCCTAAACACCCCCTTTATGATGTTCCTACTTTGTGCGTGTGCCTCATTGTGGCATTCTTCTGTGGGTGTGTGTGCATTTCTGATGGGTGTCGTCATCCACGTTTCCAGGGCATAGCCAGCATACCTCAGTAAATAGCCATGCGGGATGTCCCCCCTAGCAAACATGTGCACAGCTGTGATGTGTACCAGATATGGGAGTTGTGAAAACTGCCAGGGCTGCCAGCACACACATTCAGGATAATCCCCTGGGCATTGCACATGACCTGGCAGTTTATGGAGTGGTATCCCTTGTGGTTAATGTAGATTCTATCCTGCTCACCAGATGGAGCCTTAATGTGTACATGGGTGTAATCTATGGCACCCAGTACCTCACTGTAGTGTGCTACATGGTAGAACTGTTCCATATTGCTGGCCTTCACCTCAGGGGAGAGGGGGAAAGATATGTGCTCACTGACATAGTTTCATAGGTGTGTACAAGGCTAATGGCCCTGGAGCCTTTACAAGCCTAGCCCATAGGTTTACCCTGGCATCATGCCACCCAACCTTAGTTCCTAGTGCCGAGTTGAGCCACTGGAGTGATCCCTAGGGTGAATTTTCTATTTCACATCCACTTATCAAGATTTCTCTTGAAGAGGGCCAGTGAGGTGCTCTGCTTGACATGTATGGGAAGTCTATTCCATAGCATGGACAGTCTCTGGGTTATGAACCTGTCCCTCCAGCATGTTCTGTTGATTGTGGTAATGAGGTTCAGGTCTCTGGAGCATGTGGTGTTGAGGGATTGGGATTTTTTAGATGTAGCATTTCTAACAGAGTTGGGTCAGACATGGCTTTGTAAGTCAAGCACAGATCACCTCTAAGTAGGTGATATGAGACAGAGAATAGTTGGAGTTTTTTGAGTCTGTCCATCTAGGACAAGTGTTTAAGGCCAATGATCCTTTTTGTGAGGTACTTTTGTGGCCTCTCCAGTTGTTGCAGGTGTCTAGTGAGGTACATGCCAAATGGGGCATTGTGTTCGATGATTGGCTTAATGATGGAAGAGTAGAGGGAGATAATGACCTCTTTCTTCCTGGATGCAAAACCCTTAGTAATGAGATGTGCCACATAGAAGGACTTTCTGACCACAGTGGCAACATGGTGGTCAAAAGAGAGGTTTCTGTCAACCTGTGTTTTCAGATCTCTTATAACACCTTCTGTGTTCAGTGAACTACCATCAGTGTGGTAGTTCAAGGGAACTGGGTTTTCCCAAGGGGGATGACGACACATATTTTGGCAATGAGCTTAAGGCCATGGTTCTGACACCAGTCGTTGGTCTCATTGAGGCCATTCTGTAGGATGTCAACATCACTTGGGGAGTTAATAATAGCTCCCAACTTGCAATCGTCTGTGAAATTTGTCAGCCAGAGTCGCTTTGTGTTGGCCTGGACTTCAGAGATGTAGAAGTAGAACTAGCTGGTTTCTCAGTAGTAGCACTAAAATCTGGATTCCTGTGACTAGCACTTGCTATAAAACCTGCTGGAAAGCACTAGGAAGCCTTAAACTGATACAAGCACTCAACTCTTCTTGTTAATAAGGAGAAATTAACCGTAGGCACTAAACAGCCTATAATTGTGAAGTACCTTGCCAAGGTAAGGGAAAACAGCTCTTGTACTTTACAAAAGAAACACTGAACCAGGCATGTCCAAGGGTCAGCTTCTGGTGATTTTTCCTGTCCACCTGGTGAATCTGGGCATACTGGGGCAATGCAGCAATTGCCTCATGTACACAGACAACCCTCTCCTCCTACCACCCAACACTACAAGCTGTGACAGATGCACTTACATAGCCAAACTGTAAGCAAAGCTCTCTTCAGCCAAGATTGTGCTAGACAGTCAAGAGGAGAAGGTTAACACCTGCACTACACCTCAAGCAACACATAGCCCTTCAAAACTCACACCACCAACATCCACACATAGTAACACTAAACCCACTTATACAGAGGTCTTTAACATTAACCTGCCCAAGCAACAAGGACCTCTGAAGCTGAAATGCAAACAAACACCAATCACAACCAAAGTGACAGATAGCTCAAAACACCAGTGTGCCACAAAACAACAGCCCCTAAGGCAAGACAACATACCGAACACTTTAGTCATAGGTGACTCTATAGTCAGGCACACTGATGTCCCACTCAGCAGGCTGAACAAGGAGACAATTACTGTCAGCTGCCTGTCGGGTGCCAGGATCCGCCACATAACACATGCACTCAAGTCACTCCAAAAGTACAAATACGACTCTATCATTGTCCATGTTGGAGTGAATGACTTGAGATGTACCTCCCTGGACTGCATGAAAAGAGACATGGAAGAACTATCAGATCATGTGGCCCAGGCAGGTATGACCCTAGCCCTGAGCAGTATCGTGTCTTCACCCAAAATGATACCACAGTATAGGGATAAAATGATTGGCTTCAACAGTTGGCTAAGTTTCTGGTGTCATTCAAAGGGGATCCAGTATCTGTCTGTCTGGGATGACATGATCGACAAACCAAGATGCTTTGCCAGAGATGGTCTGCACCTGTCACCCATGGGATTCAGGTTACTGGCTAAGGCTCTTGCCACTCCTATAGTGCCTTTTTTAGGCAAGGCTCAAAGGACAAAACCACCACAGTAACAGATATAAGCATGCAAAATCTGAAGGTAATACTACTCAATGCTAGAAGTCTAAACCTCAAAATGCACTCTTTCGAGGCACTCCTAAAAATGGAGAACATTGATATCTGTGCAGTAACTGAGACCTGGTTCAAGGCTCCAGAGAGCACCCCTACAATACCAGGCTACAACTCTTACCACACTTTTCAGCCACCAAACCAGGATCGAATCACTAAAGGCAGAGGAGTGTCCATATTCACCAAGGATATTCACACCTCCAGGCTAGCTGCCCAATGCAATGCATCTGAAATTCTACAGGTGCAACTAACACTAGGTAAGACGGCAATCCAAATTGTAGCTTGCTACAGATCCCCCACCATGCCCCAAGATTCTCACTACACCTTTCTAAACATACTAGAAAATATTAAGATACAACCAAACACCCTAATTCTGGGTGATTTCAACTACCCTGCTATTAATTGGGAAAACTACTTGGGTACCAACACCTTTGCCCAACGGTTCTTGGAATTCATAAATTCCAATGCCCTGGATCAACTAATCCATAGTCCCATCAGGGGCTCAAATATCCTAGACCTGGTCATTACCAACATGGGAGATCGATGCTCCATACCAGTGGTCACCCCCTTGTTGGTCAGGCCTGACCATAAGCTAATCACCATTGACGTTCACATCCCATCTCACTCTAGTAGGGAAACCTCAATAAAAAACTTCCCCAAAGCCAACTTCATGCTACTCAAGTCAGAAGTGACAAATTCATGACACCCATGTAGACAGGAACTGAAAGTCTACTGCTGAATCCTACACTAAGGCACTGTATGAGCACATCCACTCGTGCATGAATCATGCCATTCCAAACAGAACCAAGACATTCTCCTCCAAAAAGAGGAACCCAATCTGGTGGTCCCCTGCCATAAACAAACTATACAACAGAAGGAAGAAACTGTTGCAGAAAAGAGGAAAATCCCAGGATGCAAAAAACTCCCTTACCAGCCTCAGTAAGAAGCTGAGATCCCTCATAAAATCCTCCAAAGCTAGTTACGAAAATAAAATTGCCAAAGATTCCAAGGACAACCACAAGGCATTCTATAGTTATGTCAAGAATCTAAATGGCAATGCTCAGATCTTCTCTGAGCTACAACAGAATGGCATTAAATATACTGATCCCAAGGATATTGCCAATATCCTGGCAGATCGATTCAGTGCCAACTTCAACCCCCTCTCACTCCCTAAAGGGCCCATCTCAATATCAAAAGATTGCAAAATTCCAGTAATCATGGCCATACAGGTAAAAAATACACTCCCCCAAAGCTAAGAATACAGCATCCATGGGACCAGATGACATCCCGGGCTGTGTACCACATGAACTACAAAATGAACTTGCACCCCCACTTAAGTGTCATGTTTAATCATAGCCAGACCTCAGGCTTCATGCCCAGTGAGTAGTGCACAGCTACAGTTATCCCACTCCACAAGGGGGGATCCACCTTGGATCCCAGGAACTATCATCCCATCAGTCTGATGAGCCTGATCTGCAAAGCCATGGAATTATCATGGAACTTATAAACAAAGACATTGGCAACCTTCAAACACTGGACCCCACCCAGTTTGGTTTTGTAAAGGGCTGATCTTGTCTCCTCAACCTGACTGGCTTCTTTGAATCTGTCTCCAGAGCTGTGAATGAGGGTAAGGCAGTCCACACAGCCTATCTGGACCTCACCAAGGCTTTCAACACCATCCCACACTGTGGAATCATAGATAAACTTACTAAGCTGGACATTAATCCCTACATTACTCGATGGGTTGCCAACTGGCTTACTGACAGAACCCACACTGTTAAAGTAGCTGACTCAAAATCCAGTTCCAGACAAGTGACAAGCAGAGTACCTCAGGGTTCAGTCCTGGGACCGCTCTTGTTTGGCATCTAATTCTCTGAAATACAGACCAGCACTAAGGGACTCTGACTAACAAAGTTCACAGATGACTGCAAACTGGGAGCCATTATTGAATCCCCATATGATGTGGATATTCTACAAAAGGGCCTTACAGAAACAGATGCTTGGTGCCAGAGCCATGGGCTCAAGCTCAATGCCAAGAAATGTATAGTTATCCCTTTGGGAAAAAACATGCACCCATGAATTACCACATAAGTGGCAGTACACTAAACACCAAAAGTGTGATAAGGGACTTAGGGATACAGGTGGACAGTGGTCTCACCTTTGATAACCACATAGCCACAACAGTCAGGCAATCCTTCTATGTGGCACACCTCATCACTAAGGGCTTTTCATCCAGAAAAAAGAAGGCCATTGTCCCACTGTACTCACCCCTCATTAGACCCATTTTAGAGTACAATGCCCCATTTGGTATGTACCTCACAAGACATCTGCAACAACTGGAAAGGCCACAGAAACACCGCACTAAAAGAATCACAGGCTTAAAGCAGATGCCCTATGCTGACCATCTAAAAAAACTCCAGCTATACTCTGTCGCATATCGCCTACTCAGAGGTGATATCTGCTTAACATACAAGGCCATGTCAAACCCAGTACTGTTGTACATGCTACACTTAAAGAAATCCCAGTCCTTCAGAGCCACATTCTCCAGGGATCTAAATCTGGTCATCACAATGAACAAAACATGCTGGAGGGATAGGTTCCTGACCCAGAGACTCCCCATACTCTGGAATAGACTGCCCATACATGTCAAGCTGAGCAGCTCTTTGGCCCTCTTCAAAGGGAACCTTGATGATTGGATGGGAGATAGGAAATTCGGGTCTATATTAAATCAGCGAACGCTTAAAAAAGCGAAAGTTGATTTATTGACCCCATGTATGTGAAAGCTTACAATCCCAAACACTTAGAACAGCAATTTTTTTCCCGGGGAAAAAAATCGCTGTTCCAAAAAAAAAAAAAAAACTTTAAAACATTACGTAAAGTGGGGGGCTTCATCTCCACGCCCCCCACACCTCCCCTACTTAAATATACCAACTCCAAGATCACACTACAGTGACGGAAAAAGCAAAATAACGAAGGTGGCCAAGTGATTTCTTTCCCAAGGTAAGAATTTGCTTATATGCCATTTCAGTATTTTGCCGTTTCATGCTTTCAAGTTCGATCAAGATGCATTTGAAAGAATGCGTCTTCGATCATATAACAGAGAACCAGAAATTCACCCCGGGGATTATGTCAGTCATCCTGCTAGACAGGGGACCAGGGAAATAAATATTCTGGGAAGAAATAGCCAGGGAATTGTTATGTCTAGGCTTGTATAGGCCCTAGGGCCGATAGCCTAGTACCAACCTATGAACCTATGAACCTATACCAAATAGGAGGGGACCCAGGACCGAACCCTACTGTGCTCCACTCATGACTGGTCGGCAGTCTGACGGAGTCAGCTACTTTCACACTGTGGGTTCTATCTGTGAGCCAGTTTGCAACCCACCTAGTGATATAGGGGTTGATGCCTAACTTAGTGAGTTTTTCTATGATTCCTGAATGGGGAATGGTATCAAAGTCCTTGGCCAGATCAAGGGAGGCTATATGAACCACCTTGCCTTCATCCACAGCTCTGGTGACTGACTCAAACAAGTTGACCAGGTTGAGCAGGCATGATCTACCCTTCACAAAACCAAACTGTGTAGGATCCAGAGTGTGGAGATTCCCTATATCCTTGTTTATTAGGTCCATGATGATGCGTTCCATAGCTTTGCATATCAGACTCATCAGGCTAATGGGGGCAATAATTCCCATGGTCTGTAGTCACTCCTCCTTTGTGGAGAGGGATGACTGTAGCAGTGCACCATTTGGTAGGGACAAAGCCTGAGGTGAGGCTGTGATTGAACAGGGCACACAGGTGAAGTGCCAGTTCACTCTGTAGTTCATGTAAAACACAGCCAGAGATATTGTCAGGTCCCATAGAAGCTGTTTCCTTGACCTTCTACAGTGCTGTTTTAAACTGTGCAGCAGTAATACTGGGTGCCTGGCAATCTACTGGTATTGTGATTGGTCCTTTGGGGGGGAGGGGTAAAGTTAGCACTGAATCTGTCGGCCAGTATATTGGCAATCTGTTGGCTCTGTATAGGAGGTACCATTGTGCAGTAGCTCAGAGCAAATCTGGGTATTGCTGTGGAGATTCTTTACATAACTATAGAAGGTCTTGTGGTTGTCTTTACTATCTGCTGCAATTCTGTTATTATAGCTAGCTTTAGAGGATTTGATGAGGGATCTCAACCTTTTGTTGAGGCAGATATGGGAGTTTTTCCATTCTTGGGACTTCACCTTATTCCGCATCAGTTTCCTCCTTTTGTTGTAGAGTTTGTTTATGGCAGGGGATCCCCAGATTGGCTTCCTTTTTTTTGAGGAGAGCATCTTGGTTCTATTGGGTATGGTAAGATCCATGCATTTGTCTACGTGTTCGTACAGTGCATTGGTGTATGATTCGGCAGTCATGCAATTAGTCTCCATTTGCATGTGTGCCGGGAAGTTAGCCACCTCTGTTTTTAGGAGCCCAAAGTTAGCGTTGGAGAAGTTTTTTATGGTGGTTACCTTTGTGGGGGGTGGGAGGAATTTGGATTTCCAAGGTGATTAGTTTGTGGTCGGATCTAACCAAGGAGGCGTTCACTGTTGGTGTAGAGCAACGGTTGCCCATGTTAGTAAAGACCAGGTCAAGGATTTTGCTACCTCTAGTGGAGGTAAGAACTAGCTTGTCCAGGGCATTGGAATTAATGAATTCCAGAAAGCATTGGGCAAGTGTATTGGTACATGAGTAGTTTTCCCAGTTAATGGAGGGTGGTTAAAATCGCCCAGTATGAGAGTGTTAGGTTGGACCCTAATATTCTCCAGGGTGCTTAGGAACATGGAGTGTGAGTCTTGGGACATGGTTGGGGACCTACAGCAGACTATGGCCTGAATCGCTGTCTTACCCAATGTTAGCTGCACATGAAGTATCTCAGATGCATTTTGTTGGGCTACCAGTCTGGAGGTGTGGACATCCTTTATGATTATGGAAACACCACTGCCTTTGGAGCTTTGATCCAAGTTCTGGGGCCGAAATGTGTGGAATGAGTTATAGCCTGATAGTGCAGGGGTGCTTTCTGCTGCTTTGAACAAGGTCTCCATTAAAGCACAAATGTCGATGTTCTCCATTTTAAGGAGTGCTTCGAGTGAGTGCATTTTGAGATTAAGACATAGAGTTGAGCAGCATGACTCTCAGATTGCATTTGTTTGTAGCTGTTACAGTGGTAATTTGGTCTTTGGAACACTGCCTAAAAAGGCACTATAGGGGTGGCAAGAGCCCTGGCCAGTATCCGGAAGCCCAGGGGTGACAGATGCAGACCATCTCTGGCAAAGCATCGAGGTCTGTCAATCATGTCATCCCATGCAGACAGATACTGGATCCTTAGAATGACACCAGAAACTTAGCCAATTGTTGAAATCAATCATTTTCTGCTTGTACTGTGGTATCATTCTGGGTAATGGTAGGATGCTGCTCAGGGCTAGGGTCATACCTGCCTGGGCTACATAATCCGAGAGCTCCTCCATGTCTCTTTTCATGTAGTCCAGGGAGGTACGTCTCAGGTCATTCATACCAACATGAACAATGACAGAGTCATATTTGTACTTGTTCTGGAGTGACCTGAGTGCTTGTGTTATGTGGTGGATTCTGGCTCCCGACAGGCAACTAACAGTAACCTTCTGCTTGTCTAGCCTAGTGAGTGGGACATCAGTGTGCCTGACTATAGAGTCACCTATTACTAGTGTGTTAGGTATTCACACCCACATGTACAATGACAGAGTCATATTTGTACCTGTTGTTGAGGGAACTGAGTGCATGCGTTATGTGGTGGATCCTGGGGTCTGACAGGCAGCTGACTGTTACTTTCTCCTTATTCAACCTAGTGAGTGGGACATCAGTATGCCTTACTATCGAGTCACCTGTGACTAGTGTGTTGGGCATGCTGTTTTGCCTTAGGGGCTTTGGTTGAGTGACACACTGTTTAGGAGAGTTATGTGTCTCGTGATTAGGGTTGTGTTGTGGTGGTCGAGTGTATTTCTGCCTTGGAGGTCTCTGCTGTTTAGGTAGATTTTTATTGAGAGCCTCTGCGAAGGTGGGTGTGTGGTTTGTGTTTTTATGTGAAGGCAGTGCTGGTGTGTGTTCTGGAGGGCTATGTGTTCCATGTGGTGTGGTGCAAGTGTTGACCTTCTCCTCTTGACCAGCTATTCCGGTCTTGCCTGGAGAGTGTGTGGCTTCCAATTTGGATATATAAGTGCATCTCTCACAAGTCTGAGTGTTGGGATGTAAGAGAAGAGGATTGTTAGTGTACATGAGGCAGTTGCTACATTGCCTCAGGATGCCCAAGTTCACCAGGTTAATAGGAGAAAGCACATAGAACTGACCTTTAGACATGCCTGGAGGGGTGGGCATTAATAAGTACTTGAGCTGTTTCTTTGTAGAACATTTAGTGCTGGTAGCACTTTTGTGTGCTACAATAATTGCTACAAGAAGTCTGGTAAAGTGCTAAACTAATAAGCTAGTAAAAGTGCAGGAGAGGCGAGAACTAGCAGATCTAATGGAAAAATTGAACAGCAGACTTTGGCACTGCTCAGAAGCTTACAAACAGTCCTGGATACAGCAAATCTGTATCTGGACTAGATTAGTTACAAGAAAGGTGGGAAACAAGTGCAGATGTGAGCTTTTACACCAGAAAGTTGAAAGAGATGGAAAAAACTTTCCAAATGGCCAATAAGCTATAATTTCTGGGCCAGAAACCACTCCTCTTGCAGTAGATAGGCTATCTAGTGCTTACCACTCCCACTGATAAGCTAGAGGGCTTCCCTTCAACACAGAAAGGCTTGGGGGGCTCAGAAGCTTACAAACAGCCCTGGATACAGCATGTGGTAGCATAGCATCTAGAAACATGTGGAGTACCTGAATACAGATGCCTGTGACACCCCCATCATGTCCCCAGTTGGTTTTTGAAATGTACCTGTAGCTAGTATCCTAAGGGCTACACATACCTTTGTTTCCATTGGGATGGGTTCCCCTCTGTTGGCTCTGGGTCTGAGTTAAGGGCAGAGCTCGGTGAGTTCTTGTAGTATGTCCCTGTCCACCCTGTAGCACTCTACAATCTCCAGCTCATGTAGTTGCTGGGAGGTTACCCTGGGCCTGAACACTCTTTTCCTTCTCAGTCTAGCTCTATCAATAGCAGCAGCAGCACTGACTTCAGCATCTAGCACATACAGATGTAGCAGACCTGAAGCAGCTCCTAGCATTATCTCAATTAAAATTCCCAAGTCTGTACTCCAATGGCCCAGAATATTGGGGAAAATCAGAATATAGGGTGTATGCATACTTTATACAGGTCTGATATAGGTCCAACATGTGTGATTGGCTAAGTATTATACATTTCACCTGCCTAGATTCTAATTAACTTCATTTACTGGCTCTACTTTATTGCGTGACTTGGTGCTCTTCGACGCTCAGCATAGCTCATACAAAAGTCAAAATCAATAATTGAATATATCTGGTTTTAATTACTTGCTACCTATGTCATAACTATGACCTGGGTGATCTTTTCGTGCAAACATGCTCAGTTATGTGATGCACTGCGCAAACATGCACACCAGGAATTAAAACATTCTTAAAACTAAAGGGACACACCCCCCTGCTGGCATCTACTTCCAGTGGAAATATCAACATAGTGTAGGAGCCTACATGAA
>NC_056726.1:1832808529-1832833529 GCF_019279795.1 Protopterus annectens
ATGACACCAGAAGCTTAGCCAATTGTTGAAGTCAATCATTTTGTCCTTGTACTGCGGTATCATTCTGGTAGATGGCAGAATGCTACTCAGGGCTAGGGTCATACCTGCCTGGGCTACAAGATTGGAGAGCTCTTCCATGTCTCTTTTCATGTAGTCCAGGGAGGTACTTCTCAGGTCATTCACACCAACATGGACAATGGCAGAGTCATATTTGTACTTGTTGTGGAGTGACCTGAGTGCGGTTATGTGGTGGATCCTGGCACCCGACAGGCAGCTGACAGTAACTTTCTCCTTGTTTAGCCTGGTGAGTGGGACATCAGTGTGCATGACTCTAGAGTCACCTATGACTAGTGTGTTGGGTACGTTGTTTTGCCTTATTGGCTGTGGTTGAGTGGCACACTGAGTCTGTGGGCTATGTGTCATTTGGGTTGTGTTGGGGGATGGAGGTTGGTTGCGTTTCTGCTTTGGAGGTCTCTGTTGCTTAAACAGATTATTACTGAGAGCCTCCACAAATGTTTTTGTGTTACTATGTGTGGATTTTGGTGGTGTAGATTTAGTGAAACTATGTGATGAGTGTGGTGTGGTGCAAATGTTTACCTTCTCCTCATGACTGTCAAGTTCAGTCTTGGTTGGAGAGAGAGCTTTACCTCCAGTTTGGATAGATAAGTGTATCTCTCACAGGTTGTAGTGTTGGGTGGTAGGAGGAGAGGGTTGTCTGTGTACATGAGGCAATTTCTACATTGCCTCAAGATGCCCAGATTCATCAGATAGACAGGAGAGAACACTGGGAGCTGACCCTTGGACATGCCTGAATAAAAAACTATTTTCCTCTAGATAAGTGAGGAAAGTGAGTACAAGAGCTGTTTTTCTCTAAGCAAGTGAGAAAAGTAAGTGCAAAAACACTTCATTTGCCCGACAAGTATTATTAGCAAGAAAATGGAATATGCCCCCTTCCCCACTGCAGTGCGACCCTGAAGTTAGAATATATAGTTATGATATTGTTAACTTTTGATGTAATATTGCTTAGTAATAGAAAAGTAAGTGGGGGGCTTCACACCCCCAGTTGTGGGGGGCTGTGCCCCCCACACACCCCCAACTATATATTCTAACTCCAGGGTCACACTGCAGTGGGGAAGGGGGCATATTCCATTTTCTTGCTAATAATACTTGTCGGGCAAATGAAGTGTCAGGCAAATTAAATTTCAGTCATTTGGTCTCAGGCAAATGAGTGTCAGGCAAATGAAAGTTAGGTCAAAAGAAGTAGACCCATATATATATATATATATATATATATATATATATATATATATACACACACACACACACAGACACACACACATACATATATACACATATGGGTCTATTTTGGAAGCTCAAAGTTTCAAAACTTCGAACATCATATGGTCGAGACCATAAGATCTAAGTTCTGAAACTTCAAACGGTTTAAATGGAGATCACTGTACAGTGCAGAACAGGATATTTACTATTCTCTTCACTGTAGTGCTATCTTGGAATTGCTATATTTAAATAGCAGAGGGAGTGGGCAGAGCCCCACATGAGGGATGTGCAGGGGCTTACCCCCCTGCATAAACATAAAACAAAATTTTGTTTTTATTTATTTTTTTATTGAAGTTTCCAACTTTCAAAACTTTGATGTTATCGCCCCGACCATATCAAGTTTGAAGTTTTGAAAGTTCGAACTTCCAAAACAGATTCATACATATATATCTAGATACAGGTATACTCATACTCACATTCGTCAAGTAACCAATACTTCTAGAGTTCTACTGTGAATGGTTGACAAAGCCAAAATCAACACACTAACATGGATGCTCTGAGAAAGAATCTCGGTGTGTGCAATATTTAAACTAAAATAAAAACATTGTTTTTTGCAGGAAGCAAGCCCCTCTGCATTCCCAATTCTGCTAATTATATATACTAACTCTGAGATTATACAATATTTCCCTATCCCAAGAATTGTGCAATCTTGTGCACCTGTCGACCATCTGCTTAATTGACCAAATGCAGTTGATTAAACAGATGTCGACCAAATACACACTCAACATTCTGTAGGGCGCTCAAGATTCATACCCTTAAAAAAACTTAAATATACACAACTAATGATAATGAACAATCCATATCTTACTCCTGAAATACTCAATAAAATTTCTTCCAACTACCCCCCTAATTGTCAGTTTTGCCCTAACCAAACCGATGATATTCTACATGTTTTCTGGAGTTGCAAAAGCACTTAAAAGCTATGGTGTGCTTTGAGAGACTTACTGGAGAAAATTGGATATGAAAAGTCTACTCTCTCTTGGGAATTTACTATCCTTCACATTCCACCTCCAGGCCTATCCGAACAGAATTATAGAGTCCTGATCTCTATTTTTACGCTAATTAAATACTATATTTCTTTGAATTGGAAAAATATACATATTTTGACCTGGGAAGGCTTCAAGTCTTTAGCTATTAAACTTCTCAAGGCACATAAGTATTTATTCCATAACATCAATCACAAACCACTTCTTAAAGATTTTTGGAGAATATTTTTTGATCGCATATTAGAATGATTACATGTTCCTGGATGTTTCTACCAAATGATATTTGTTGAATTTCTTTATATATAGTTGGGCAATGTATAATTGTACATAGTTTATAATGTCTTTGTCTGTTTTCTTTTCTTTTTTCTTTTTTATATTTTGTCATATTGTATTGAATATGTTGTATTTTCAGTCCTGTTTTTATTATGAAATATAACAATAAAGAGAATTAAAAAAAAAAAAAAACATTCTGTAGGGCACCCATATATATATATATATATATATATATATATATATATATATATATATATATATACACGTATGTGTGTGTGTGTGTGTGTGTGTGTGTGTGTGTGTGTGTGTGTGTGTGTGTGTGTGTGTGTGTGTGAAATGCAAAGCCTGGATGTTTTTAGTATTTGGAAATGTCATTTGTCATTTAGGCATACCATGTTTCTCAAGATTTACTGTTCTAAACCTTGTGTTTTAAACTACCTTCCATAATTCATCCTTTTGACACCCTTCTGCTTCATTACTTTGTTACACCATTACCTTTCCAAGGCCGCCACAACTATCTGTCATCCTCCCAAATAACTGCACCAGCAATCCATTTTCTGAGTCCAGAGAAGGGAATACAAATCTTACATAATTAGCCCTAGGTTTACCTTGTAAATATATCTCCATGTATTTTGCAGACTCAGCCTAAGAGCACTGTCTGGTTAAGTGACTTGCTCAGAGTCACATTGCAGGCAAATAGAGGTTGCAATAATCTAATGCTTGGCTACTGGACGGATCTCATTAAAAGCACATAGCCTAATCTCCACACTAGCTGCCCAACAGTTGCTGTTATTGGGCAACCAGACTGCATCTGCATGGTGGTCCCTCCTTTTCCAATTTATTACTGTTTTTTCATTGTCAGGGTCACTGGGAATCCCATCCCACACTGGTAAGCAACTGGGTTAACAGAGAATCAGTTAAGGATGGAATACCAGTCCATTGTATGAAGGTGGAGTTTCTGTATATCCTAAACATCAAGTGTGTGATTCTCTAAACTCTGATTACATTTATTTGACTTCAGTAATACTGGAACGATGCACTTATTTTCTCTGCCAGTTGGTTGTTGTCTTCTGCTATAAACATTTACTCCATAAGCCATCTCATCCATGTAGCCAGTTCTTCATTCTCTACATTTTTATGTATTTATTTACACTTTCTTGACTGGGTTACTCCTACTTATCCAATGGCTTCTTTCCAGTAAAAGAGGCTAGCCAGGGCACTGGAGAACTTCCCTTACTCTTTTCTGAGCACTAGGTGGCACCAGAGGCTGACACTAGTGTTTGGAGAATTTCAAGATGAAGGAGGAAACAAGAAGGCAGGGTGAGAGTGCAGTGCTTCAGAATACTGAAATCTCACAAACAGACTCTGTAAGAGAGGAGATAGTTGTTACAGAGTTGGAGGAAGGAGGTCTAGAAACTTCTGTGTTGTTGGAAATGAGGGATTGAGATGATTGAAATGCTGATGAGAAGGAAATCTGGAGTGCTATGGTGGATGGTGTGCTGTGAGAAGTATCAGAGAAGGTGCTGCCATATGAATCAGGAAAATAAGTTGAATTACCAGAAGGTGCTGAAAGCAGCTTGGGGGTATGCTTGGTCATTTAAGTAGCTAGTCTTAAAAGCATGCCCCTGCAACAGGGTATATCTGTGAGCAGCAAAAAAAAAAATAAAATAAAAACAATTCTACATGTGCAGAAATGGTAAATAAAGGAAAGAAAGATACTGTGACCGAAGCTGAAAGAAAACAAGAACTGACGTAACGACAACAGAACCAGAACAGAAGACCAGTGGTGAGAATCAATAGAAAGAAAACTGTTATTATTAACAGGTATAATGTTATGCACATTATTTTACCTTTGGAGTTTAAAGTTTTAATACATTTAAGAACAGAATACTTTTGTTAAGTTACTTTTGAAACTTTTTCCTTACTTAAAAATACGAATGAAGTGGAGAAGAAGGGCCCATTTGCACCATGGAATGAGTATATTTTTCAGATCCTGGAACCACAGTTAAGGAAGAAAATAAATGTTTGTGTGTCTTTCGGCTTTTCCCGGTTTGGGGTCGCCACAGCGGAACTCCGGTCCGCTAATGATTGGCAGTAGATTTTTTACGTGCCGAGTTTGCCAGCCCTGACGCACAACCTTCAACGAAGGTACGCCCATTCACGCATGTCTCCACACAGAAGATGCTCTAGCTGAGAATCGAACGGCACAACGTCTTGCTGTGAGGTGACAACACTACCGCAAGGAAGAAAATAAATGTGCAGTTCAGAATATCTGACAGAAAGTAACTTGATTTAAAGATTTTTTTCTATGTGTAATAAGGTACATGAAATAAAAAAAATGTATGTTTGAACAGGGGGGGGGGGTGGAAGGTATGAGTGACACTGGAGGTGCATGAAGGAAAATTGCAACATATTTTAAATACTATCATTATGAAAGGGAAATGGGGAATAGTGAGGTAGGGGGTTCAACCTAAAGCATTTTTTTTGTGGGGATGAGAACCACTTGGTGCAAGACTGTAATAAAAGAAGATGTGGTGAATCTCACGGAAAAGGGACATACCTCAAAAAATTGTAGGCCTAAATGTAGAAAATGCAATGAATTTGGACATATTTTGGTTTGGCTGTCCTTTACTTTGGAAGGAAAGGTTAGAAGAAGAAGAGAATATTTACGAAGAAAGATAATCTGAGGCTAATATAACAAAAGATACTGGTGGAGAAAGTATTATAGGGCACATAACTGAACAAGACAATGGAAAAGGTTGTCAGGAATGTGATAGAAAATGTTTTACAAACAAAGCATTACATTGCAAGACAAACCAGATATACCGTATAAGGAAAGGGAGAAGTTATGAAAGGAGACGAACAAGAAGAAAACGATAAATCCACGGGGCGGGAGGAGAGTGCAGTGAAGGAAAATATAAAAATCTGGAAAGAAGAAAGACTGAAAAAAGGAAAGGGATGACACAGCAATGTTAACACTAAATGAAAACAGCATTTGAAATTATAGTATAGGCATGGTACTGACTGAATTATGTAAAAAGTAAGTATAGATGTGATATGTTTGTTAGATAAGAGATGTGCAAAGGCAGAAAAAAGTAAAAGAATTGAAGCAATATGGGGCAAAAAGATTATATGATCAATGGGGTGTGATAAGTGTTCAGGAATAGGAATGGTTTTAAAAGTGAAGAGATAAAGATACTGGATGTGATGGTAGTAGTACGTGAAAGATTAGTGGTATGTGATATAAAGAAAAGGGAAATATATGTAAGGATAATTGTAGTTTATGCATATATACCAATATGACTGAGAGGAAAAAGTTGTTTGAGGAACTTAAAAATTTTGCCCTATTAAATATGTCAATTATAATGAAGAAGATTTTAACTGTAATTTGAGAAAGGAAGGTCGGGAATAACACAAGATATTAAAGTAATAAGACAAGTAAATTAGAAGTAGGGTAGCCAACTCTTTAAAGAGAAAATTCAGGCCGATAGATATCTGGCATGAGCAAACATTTTTTTGGGGGGGGGCTCTAGGGGTATCACCCCCAGGAATTTTTTTTTAATTTTGTGTTATAAAATGCATGTTTTAGAGCAGTTTTGTGACAGTTTTCTAGTATACAAAACTGTCCCATAAGTGCTGTAAAATATGTATTTCCATCAAGTTATTTATACTTTTTTGCTTATTGGTTTAGATATCTGGTATTCTAGAAACAACAAACAATAGGCCTACAGTAAAATCCACCACAATCAATGAACAGATCCAGGAAAGAGTGGCCTAATGACAACTTGAGACAGATAATTAACCACTTAATACTTTAATTTTGACTAGTCTGGTATTATAATAGTATCTATAATTGAAACAACAGTACAAGCAGCAAACGTCAAAAACAATTCCGCATATTACACCAAGTGACTGGCAGGACTGATTTGCTACAGTGAAGAGTGAAAAATAGTAATGGCAGTAAGTACAAAAACAGCTAATAACACTATACATACAGGAACCTCAAACAGAACTACAGGTGAAAAAATAATACTAGGCCTAATAGCGTTAAGTAAGACTTAGTCTATTTCTTTGGTATGGTTTCACTCAAAGTCATTGGGCTCTTTCTCCAATAGTATTTCTTGCTACTACCTGCTGATAACAGCAGCTTGTCATCATGCAAAACAGATTTGTAAAACACACTATAGGTCATGCTTTAATTCAGGAAAACCTTCAGTTCAGCTTTCACCAAAGCAACGGTAGCTCTGTTTCATTATGAACGCATACTTCATGTTCCATCGACGAGAAAAACTCTTTCCAGAAGGCTTTTCTCCCAGGCAATGAGAACACAGCCAGCACCACATTAAACAAGGTAACTGGAAATGCTTCAGCGGTACAGGCCGCACTGAAAAACTTCTGCCATTTGTCACATGGTGATGGCAGATTCGAATCAGAAACAATGAGTGTCAAGCTTTCTTTATCTGTGCAGAATTCATCACACAATGTGTCCAAGTCAGCTTCCTGTGATAAGCCCATGGCAGCACACACTGTTTTTACACTTTTCAATTCTGGTAGTTTGCTGAGCAACAAGTGACTTAGTGCAAAAGCAATACCATCTTCTGACTCTGAGAAATTAAGTACATCAGCACCTTTTCGAGAGCAGTGCAAAAAGTTTCCATGATAGCCACCTGGAATGGCTGCATATCTTCATTTTCAAGAACAGCATGAGTTTTGGATCCAGAAAACTTATCTGATATGAGTGTTTCAATTTTTGTTCTGAAGTCCTGTATTACCAGAAACAGCTCAATGAATGTAAACTCTTCCTGCTCTACTTTCTGAACACATAATTCAAAAACACTGCAGATATTTTGCACAAAGCATAAGTAAGCTTTCTTGATGTTAGTCTTCATCGAGTCACGATTAAGTGTGTCTTCTTCTATGCCCAGATTTGCATGAACTCTCTTAGTTCATTCATTGCCTAGAGAAATGAAATACAAAATGATCACTGGCCAAGATTAATAATAACCTGTTGACAGCGGGACCCAGAGACAGCTATCTGGTTGGTACGGTCTCAACAGTTCATGGTACTCAAGTCCACAGATTCAAAGAACGTTTGCCAGGTCCATTCTGTGGTTCTACTGTAGTGACTATAAACAGACATCACTGTTGTTTCAACATCACAATCCAGTTCCTCAATTACCTTCTTCAGCGTGTTGTGAATCACGTGTGCATTGCAGTAAGTTTTGATGATCTTGACAGAAGACTGACTGCTTTGCCCGTAATTGACACTGGTATTACTGGCTGAATATGACGATAATGTGCGTGATGTCAAGTCCATTGTCAGTCAGCACCTGAAATATCATATTTGCTACAGAAATAGAATGTTCATTGTTGAGCTCAACAAAGTCAAGAAGTTTTTATTAAAGCCATTGTCTGCAGTAAAATACTTGGACACATACAGGAAACATCTTGCAATTCTTCAAATTTGATGCATCTGTTGACACAGAAAAATCTCAATGTGTTGTTAGTCAAGTCCTTAAGATTGACTCTAATGACGTTGGAGGCGAAGACACTGGACACCAACGTCTCTGCCTTAGTCTTGACCACAGGTCATCTTCCCAGTCTGTCTGACTTTTTCATTAATCAAATGTCAATAAATAAAATAAATTACATCTGCAGAGACAATTCATACATTGCAATCTCTAACACAGAAATACTTTTACTTAGCAGAAAATTATTAAATTACATTAATCAACTATTTAAACAAAAAAAAGCATGTGCCAATTTTTCCAACCCCTCCACATCCTCTCCTTTATCAACTAAACCTGTGAAGTGTTCATTTACACAAATGACTGGTCTGCAGGCAACCAATCCTGTCAGACTTTTCCCAGCAATCAAATGTCAATAAATAAGTAAAATAATAAACAAATATGTAAATAGTAAATGACTTTACTAAGTCAATAACAAATGAGCCCTACTCCTGTCTTGGCAGTAAGAGCCATACAATGTACCTCTGCCTAAATAAGTGAAGAAAGCATCTCCAGCTGTCAACCTTCCATCTCCATAATGTGGAACAGTTACTAACAGCTTAACTAGGAAACTTGCAGGATGGTTAAAATGCATTACTTTATAGTTATAAAAAGTCATTTTGATCATAAAAAATGTTAAAAAAAAAGCTTATTTCTAACTAAGCTTTTTTTTTTTTTTTTTTTACATATCCATGATAAATTATCCTGAATGATATCAATTCATCACAATCATAGCTCTCAACTAATCAGGGTGAATTTCTTTCTATTTCACATCCACTTATCAAGATTTCTCTTGAAGAGGCCAGTGAGGTGTCTCTGCTTGACATGTATGGAAGTCCTATTCCATAGCATGGACAGTCTCTGGAGTTATGAACCTGTCCCTCCAGCATGTTCTGTTGATTGTGGTAATAGAGGTTCGGAGTCTCTGGAGCATGTGGTGTTGAGGGATTGGGATTTTTTAGATGTAGCATTTCTAACAGAGTTGGGTCAGACATGGCTTTGTAAGTCAAGCACAGATCACCTCTAAGTGGGTGATATGAGACAGAGAATAGTTGAGTTTTTGAGTCTGTCCATCTAGGACAAGTGTTTAAGAGCCAATGATCCTTTTGTGAAGGTACTTTTGTGGCCTCCAGTTGTTACAGGTGTCTAGTGAGGTACATGCCAAATGAGGCATTGTGCTTCGATGATTGGCTTAATGATGGAAGGTAGAGAGATAAGCTGACCTCTTTCTTCCTGGATGCAAAACCCTTAGTAATGAGATGTACCACATAGAAGGACTTTCTGAAGAGCCACTGATGACAGGGCAACATGGTGGTCAAAAGAGAGGTTTCTAATCAACCCTGTGTTCATAGATCTCTTATAACACAACTTCAGTGGTTTCAGTGAACTACCACATCAGTGTGGTAGTTCAAGGACTGGAGTTTTCCCAAGGGGATGACGACACATATTTTGGCAATGAGCTTAAGGCCATGGTTCTGACACCAGTCGTTGTGGTCTCATTGAGGCCATTCTGTAGGATGTCAACATCACTTGGGGAGTTAATGAATAGCTCCCAACTTGCAATCGTCTGTAGAAATTTGTCAGCCAGAGTCGCTTTGTGTTGGCCTGGACTTCAGAGATGTAGAAGTAGAACTAGCTGGTTTCTCAGTAGTAGCACTAAAATCTGGATTCCTGTGACTAGCACTTGCTATAAAACCTGCTGGAAAGCACTAGGAAGCCTAACAAACTGATACAAGCACTCAACTCTTCTTGTTAATAAGAGGAGAAATTAACCGTGAGCACTAAACAGCCACTTATAATTGCAGAAGTACCTTGCCAAGGTAAGGAAGAAAACAGCTCTTGTACTTTACAAAAGAAACAACAGAACCAGGCATGTCCAAGGGTCAGCTTCTGAGTGATTTTTCCTGTCCACCTGGTGAATCACGGGCATGCTGGAGGCAATGCAGCAATTGCCTCATGTACACAGACAACCCTCTCCTACCACCCAACACTACAAGCTGTGACAGATATGTGCACTTTACATAGCCAAACTGTAAGCAAAACCACTCTTCAAAATGACCAAGATTGAAAGCTAGACAGTCAAGAGGAGAAGGTTAACACCTGCACTACACCTCAAGCAACACATAGCCCTTCAAACTCACACCACCAACATCCAATAACATAGTGTACCCTAACCCACTTATACAGAGGTCTTTAACATTAACCTGCCCTAAGCAACAAGGACCTCTGAAGCTGAAATGCAAACAAGCACCAATCACAACCAAAGTGACAGATAGCTCAAAACACCAGTGTGCCTACGAAAACAACAGCCCTAAGGCAAGACAACATACCGAACACTTTAGTCATAGGTGACTCTTATAGTCAGGCACACTGATGTCCCACTCAGCAGGCTGAACAAGGAGACAATTACTGTCAGCTGCCTGTGGGTGCCAGGATCACGCCACACAACACATGCACTCAAGTCACTCCCAAAAAGTACAAATACGACTCTATCATTGTCCATGTTTGGGTAGAATGACTTGAGATGTACCTCCTGGACTGCATGAAGAAAGAGACATGGAAGAACTATCAGATCATGTGGCCCAGGCAGGTGTGACCCTAGCCCTGAGCAGTGTCGTGTCTTCACCCAAAATGATACCACAGTATAGGGATAAAATGATTGAAGCTATTCAACAGGTTTGGCTAAGTTTCTGGTGTCATTCAAAGGGGATTCAGTATCTGTCTGTCTGGGATGACATGATCGACAAACCAAGATGCTTTGCCAGAGATGGTCTGCACCTGTCACCCATGGGATTCAGGTTACTGGCTAAGGCTCTTGCCACTCCTATAGTGCCTTTTTTAGGCAAGGCTCAAAGGACAAAACCACCACAGTAACAGATATAAGCATGCAAAATCTGTACAGTGTAATACTACTCAATGCTGAAGTCTAAACCTCAAAATGCACTCTTTCGAGGCACTCCTAAAAATGGAAAACATTGATATCAGTGCAGTAACTGAGACCTGGTTCAAGGCTACAGAGAGCACCCTACAATACCAGGCTACAACTCTTATCACACTTTTCGGCCACCAAACCAGGATCGAATCACTAAAGGCAGAGGAGTGTCCATATTCACCAAGGATATTCACACCTCAGGCTAGCTGCCCAATGCAATGCATCTGAAAATTCTACAGGTGCAACTAACACTAGGTAAGACGGCAATCCAAATTGTAGCTTGCACAGATCCCCACCATGCCCCAAGATTCTCACTACACCTTTCTAAACATACTAGAAAATATTAAGATACAACCAAACACCCTAATTCTGGGTGATTTCAACTACCCTGCTATTAATTGGGAAAACTACTTGGGTACCAACACCTTTGCCCAACGGTTCTTGGAATTCATAAATTCCAACGCCCTGGATCAACTAATCCATAGTCCCATCAGGGGCTCAAATATCCTAGACCTGGTCGTAAAACACCCAACATGGGAGATCGATGCTCCATACCAGTGGTCACCCCCTTGTTGGTCAGGCCTGACCATAAGCTAATCACCATTGACGTTCACATCCCATCTCACTCTAGTAGGGAAACCTTAATAAAAAACTTCCCCAAAGCCAACTTCATGCTACTCAAGTCAGAAGTGACAAATTCATGACACCCATGTAGACAGGAACTGAAAGTCTACTGCTGAATCCTACACTAAGGCACTGTATGAGCACATCCACTTCGTGCATGAATCAGTTGCCATTCCAAACAGAACCAAGACATTCTCCTCCAAAGAGGAACCCAATCTAGTGGTCCCCTGCCATAAACAAACTATACAACAGAAGGAAGAAACTGTTGCAGAAAAGAGGAAAATCCCAGGATGCAAAAACCCTTACCAGCCTCAGTAAGAAGCTGAGATCCCTCATAAAATCCTCCAAAGCTAGTTACGAAAATAAAATTGCCAAAGATTCCAAGGACAACCACAAGGCATTCTATAGTTATGTCAAGAATCTAAATGGCAATGCTCAGATCTTCTCTGAGCTACAACAGAATGGCATTAAATATACTGATCCCGATATTGCCAATATCCTGGCAGATCGATTCAGTGCCAACTTCAACCCTCTCACTCCTAAAGGGCCCATCTCAATATCAAAAAGATTGCAAAATTCAGTAATCATGGCCATACAGGTAAAAATACACTCCCCAAAGCTAAGAATACAGCATCCATGGGACAGATGACATCCCGGGCTGTGTACCACATGAACTACAAAATGAACTTACCTACTTAAGTGTCATGTTTAATCATAGCCAGACCTCAGGCTTCATGCCCAGTGAGTAGTGCACAGCTACAGTTATCCCACTCCACAAGGGGGGATCCACCTTGGATCCCAGGAACTATCATCCCATCAGTCTGATGAGCCTGATCTGCAAAGCCATGGAATTATCATGGAACTTATAAACAAAGACATTGGCAACCTTCAAACACTGGACCCCACCCAGTTTGGTTTCGTAAAGGGCTGATCTTGTCTCCTCAACCTGACTGGCTTCTTTGAATCAGTCTCCAGAGCTGTGAATGAGGGTAAGGCAGTCCACACAGCCTATCTGGACCTCACCAAGGCTTTCAACACCATCCCACACTGTGGAATCATAGATAAACTTACTAAGCTGGACATTAATCCCTACATTACTCGATGGGTTGCCAACTGGCTTACTGACAGAACCCACACTGTTAAAGTAGCTGACTCAAAATCCAGTTCCAGACAAGTGACAAGCAGAGTACCTCAGGGTTCAGTCCTGGGACCGCTCTTGTTTGGCATCTAATTCTCTGACATACAGACCAGCACTAAGGGACTCTGACTAACAAAGTTCACAGATGACTGCAAACTGGGAGCCATTATTGAATCCCCATATGATGTGGATATTCTACAAAAGGGCCTTACAGAAACAGATGCTTGGTGCCAGAGCCATGGGCTCAAGCTCAATGCCAAGAAATGTATAGTTATCCCTTTGGGAAAAAACATGCACCCATGAATTACCACATAAGTGGCAGTACACTAAACACCAAAAGTGTGATAAGGGACTTAGGGATACAGGTGGACAGTGGTCTCACCTTTGATAACCACATAGCCATAACAGTCAGGCAATCCTTCTATGTAGCACCTCATCACTAAGGGCTTTTCATCCAGAAAAAAGAAGGCCATTGTCCCACTGTACTCACCCCTCATTAGACCCATTTTAGAGTACAATGCCCCATTTGGTATGTACCTCACAAGACATCTGCAACAACTGGAAGGCCACAGAAACACGCACTAAAAGAATCACAGGCTTAAAGCAGATGCCTATGCTGACCATCTAAAAACTCCAGCTATACTCTGTGCATATCGCCTACTCAGAGGTGATATCTGCTTAACATACAAGGCCATGTCAAACCCAGTACTGTACATGCTACACTTAAAGAAATCCCAGTCCTTCAGAGCCACATTCTCCAGGGATCTAAATCTGGTCATCACAATGAACAAAACATGCTGGAGGGATAGGTTCCTGACCCAGAGACTCCCCATACTCTGGAATAGACTGCCCATACATGTCAAGCTGAGCAGCTCTTTGGCCCTCTTCAAAGGGAACCTTGATGATTGGATGGGAGATAGGAAATTCGGGTCTATATTAAATCAGCGAACGCTTAAAAAAGCGAAAGTTGATTTATTGACCCCATGTAATAAGCTTACAATCCCAAACACTTAGAACAGCAATTTTTTTCCCGGGGAAAAAAATCGCTGTTCCAAAAAAAAAAAAAAAACTTTAAAACATTCGTAGTGGGGCTTCATCTCCACGCCCCACACCTCCCCTACTTAAATATACCAACTCCAAGATCACACTACAGTGACGGAAAAAGCAAAATAACGAAGGTGGCCAAGTGATTTCTTTCCCAAGGTAAGAATTTGCTTATATGCCATTTCAGTATTTTGCCGTTTCATGCTTTCAAGTTCGATCAAGATGCATTTGAAAGAATGCGTCTTCGATCATATAACAGAGAACCAGAAATTCACCCCGGGGATTATGTCAGTCATCCTGCTAGACAGGGGACAGAAATAAATATTCTGGGAAGAAATAGCCGGAATTGTTATGTCTAGGTTTGTATAGGCCCTAGGGCCGATAGCCTAGTACCAACCTATGAACCTATGAACCTATACCAAATAGGAGGGGACCCAGGACCGAACCCTACTGTGCTCCACTCATGACTGGTCGGCAGTCTGACGGAGTCAGCTACTTTCACACTGTGGGTTCTATCTGTGAGCCAGTTTGCAACCCACCTAGTGATATAGGGGTTGATGCCTAACTTGATGAGTTTTCTATGATTCCTGAATGGGGAATGGTATCAAAGTCCTTGGCCAGATCAAGGGAGGCTATATGAACCACCTTGCCTTCATCCACAGCTCTGGTGACTGACTCAAACAAGTTGACCAGGTTGAGCAGGCATGATCTACCCTTCACAAAACCAAACTGTAGGATCCAGAGTGTGGAGATTCCTATATCCTTGTTTATTAGGTCCATGATGATGCGTTCCATAGCTTTGCATATCAGACTCATCAGGCTAATGGGGGCACAATTCCCATGGTCTGTAGTCACTCCTCCTTTGTGGAGGATGACTGTAGCAGTGCACCATTTGGTAGGGACAAAGCCTGAGGTGAGGCTGTGATTGAACAGGGCACACAGGTGAAGTGCCAGTTCACTCTGTAGTTCATGTAAAACACAGCCAGAGATATTGTCAGGTCCCATAGAAGCTGTTTCCTTGACCTTCTACAGTGCTGTTTTAAACTGTGCAGCAGTAATACTGGGTGCCTGGCAATCTACTGGTATTGTGATTGGTCCTTTGGGGGGGAGGGGTAAAGTTAGCACTGAATCTGTCGGCCAGTATATTGGCAATCTGTTGGCTCTGTATAGGAGGTACCATTGTGCAGTAGTAGCTCAGAGCAAATCTGGGTATTGCTGTGGAGATTCTTTACATACCTATAGAAGGTCTTGTGGTTGTCTTTACTATCTGCTGCAATTCTGTTATTATAGCTAGCTTTAGAGGATTTGATGAGGGATCTCAACCTTTTGTTGAGGCAGATATGGGAGTTTTTCCATTCTTGGGACTTCACCTTATTCCGCATCAGTTTCCTCCTTTTGTTGTAGAGTTTGTTTATGGCAGGGGATCCCCAGATTGGCTTCCTTTTTTTTGAGGAGAGCATCTTGGTTCTATTGGGTATGGTAAGATCCATGCATTTGTCTACGTGTTCGTACAGTGCATTGGTGTATGATTCGGCAGTCATGCAATTAGTCTCCATTTGCATGTGTGCCGGGAAGTTAGCCACCTCTGTTTTTAGGAGCCCAAAGTTAGCGTTGGAGAAGTTTTTTATGGTGGTTACCTTTGTGGGGGGTGGGAGGAATTTGGATTTCCAAGGTGATTAGTTTGTGGTCGGATCTAACCAGGGAGGCGTTCACTGTTGGTGTAGAGCAACGGTTGCCCATGTTAGTAAAGACCAGGTCAAGGATTTTGCTACCTCTAGTGGAGGTAAGAACTAGCTTGTCCAGGGCATTGGAATTAATGAATTCCAGAAAGCATTGGGCAAGTGTATTGGTACATGAGTAGTTTTCCCAGTTAATGGAGGGTGGTTAAAATCGCCCAGTATGAGAGTGTTAGGTTGGACCCTAATATTCTCCAGGGTGCTTAGGAACATGGAGTGTGAGTCTTGGGACATGGTTGGGGACCTACAGCAGACTATGGCCTGAATCGCTGTCTTACCCAATGTTAGCTGCACATGAAGTATCTCAGATGCATTTTGTTGGGCTACCAGTCTGGAGGTGTGGACATCCTTTATGATTATGGAAACACCACTGCCTTTGGAGCTTTGATCCAAGTTCTGGGGCCGAAATGTGTGGAATGAGTTATAGCCTGATAGTGCAGGGGTGCTTTCTGCTGCTTTGAACAAGGTCTCCATTAAAGCACAAATGTCGATGTTCTCCATTTTAAGGAGTGCTTCGAGTGAGTGCATTTTGAGATTAAGACATAGAGTTGAGCAGCATGACTCTCAGATTGCATTTGTTTGTAGCTGTTACAGTGGTAATTTGGTCTTTGGAACACTGCCTAAAAAGGCACTATAGGGGTGGCAAGAGCCCTGGCCAGTATCCGGAAGCCCAGGGGTGACAGATGCAGACCATCTCTGGCAAAGCATCGAGGTCTGTCAATCATGTCATCCCATGCAGACAGATACTGGATCCCCTTAGAATGACACCAGAAACTTAGCCAATTGTTGAAATCAATCATTTTCTGCTTGTACTGTGGTATCATTCTGGGTAATGGTAGGATGCTGCTCAGGGCTAGGGTCATACCTGCCTGGGCTACATAATCCGAGAGCTCCTCCATGTCTCTTTTCATGTAGTCCAGGGAGGTACGTCTCAGGTCATTCATACCAACATGAACAATGACAGAGTCATATTTGTACTTGTTCTGGAGTGACCTGAGTGCTTGTGTTATGTGGTGGATTCTGGCTCCCGATAGGCAACTAACAGTAACCTTCTGCTTGTCTAGCCTAGTGAGTGGGACATCAGTGTGCCTGACTATAGAGTCACCTATTACTAGTGTGTTAGGTATTCACACCCACATGTACAATGACAGAGTCATATTTGTACCTGTTGTTGAGGGAACTGAGTGCATGCGTTATGTGGTGGATCCTGGGGTCTGACAGGCAGCTGACTGTTACTTTCTCCTTATTCAACCTAGTGAGTGGGACATCAGTATGCCTTACTATCGAGGTCACCTGTGACTAGTGTGTTGGGCATGCTGTTTTATAGGGGCTTTGGTTGAGTGACACACTGTTTAGGAGAGTTATGTGTCTAAGTGATTAGGGTTGTGTTGTGGTGGTCGAGTGTATTTCTGCCTTGGAGGTCTCTGCTGTTTAGGTAGATTTTTATTGAGAGCCTCTGCGAAGGTGGGTGTGTGGTTTGTGTTTTTATGTGAAGGCAGTGCTGGTGTGTGTTCTGGAGGGCTATGTGTTCCATGTGGTGTGGTGCAAGTGTTGACCTTCTCCTCTTGACCAGCTATTCCGGTCTTGCCTGGAGAGTGTGTGGCTTCCAATTTGGATATATAAGTGCATCTCTCACAAGTCTGAGTGTTGGGATGTAAGAGAAGAGGATTGTTAGTGTACATGAGGCAGTTGCTACATTGCCTCAGGATGCCCAAGTTCACCAGGTTAATAGGAGAAAGCACATAGAACTGACCTTTAGACATGCCTGGAGGGGTGAGCATTAATAAGTACTTGAGCTGTTTCTTTGTAGAACATTTAGTGCTGGTAGCACTTTTGTGTGCTACAATAATTGCTACAAGAAGTCTGGTAAAGTGCTAAACTAATAAGCTAGTAAAAGTGCAGGAGAGGCGAGAACTAGCAGATCTAATGGAAAAATTGAACAGCAGACTTTGGCACTGCTCAGAAGCTTACAAACAGTCCTGGATACAGCAAATCTGTATCTGGACTAGATTAGTTACAAGAAAGGTGGAAACAAGTGCAGATGTGAGCTTTTACACCAGAAAGTTGAAAGAGATGGAAAAAACTTTCCAAATGGCCAATAAGCTATAATTTCTGGGCCAGAAACCACTCCTCTTGTAGTAGATAGGCTATCTAGTGCTTACCACTCCCACTGATAAGCTAGAGGGCTTCCCTTCAACACAGAAAGGCTTGGGGGGCTCAGAAGCTTACAAACAGCCCTGGATACAGCATGTGGTAGCATACCATCTAGAAACATGTGGAGTACCTGAATACAGATGCCTGTGACACCCCCATCATGTCCCCAGTTGGTCTTTGAAATGTACCTGTAGCTAGTATCCTAAGGGCTACACATACCTTTGTTTCCATTGGGATGGGTTCCCCTCTGTTGGCTCTGGGTCTGAGTTAAGGGCAGAGCTCGGTGAGTTCTTGTAGTATGTCCCTGTCCACCCTGTAGCACTCTACAATCTCCAGCTCATGTAGTTGCTGGGAGGTTACCCTGGGCCTGAACACTCTTTTCCTTCTCAGTCTAGCTCTATCAATAGCAGCAGCAGCACTGACTTCAGCATCTAGCACATATCTATGTAGCAGACCTGAAGCAGCTCCTAGCATTATCTCAATTAAAATTCCCAAGTCTGTACTCCAATGGCCCAGAATATTGGGGAAAATCAGAATATAGGGTGTATGCATACTTTATACAGGTCTGATATAGGTCCAACATGTGTGATTGGCTAAGTATTATACATTTCACCTGCCTAGATTCTAATTAACTTCATTTACTGGCTCTACTTTATTGCGTGACTTGGTGCTCTTCGACGCTCAGCATAGCTCATACAAAAGTCAAAATCAATAATTGAATATATCTGGTTTTAATTACTTGCTACCTATGTCATAACTATGACCTGGGTGATCTTTTTCGTGCAAACATGCTCAGTTATGTGATGCACTGCGCAAACATGCACACCAGGAATTAAAACATTCTTAAAACTAAAGGGACACACCCCCCTGCTGGCATCTACTTCCAGTGGAAATATCAACATAGTGTAGGAGCCTACATGAAAGGGATCTGGGGACACAGTTGTTCCTTTTACAGATTCAACAAATTCACCTCATTTTCATACATATCCATTCTGACAGCCTGGTAACTACAGGATTCATAGCTGTATGACCTAAGAAACAGCAACAATACACCATTGTATAGACCCTACGCAACATCCTATAATACATTTCTGACAAATATTATAAAATAGCTATTATTGCTTTTTTTATTTTTCATTTCGTCATGTTTGCGCATTGGGGTGAGTAGTGCAAACATGCCAAAATCTCCTGTCAGTTTTTAATGCAAAATGTGGCAACACTGTAAAGTTAGGATATTATGCAAACTGGTAAAATGAAGAACATAAAGGGATTTTATCTTTTTTTTTTATATATACTAGCTCACTAGCTCTTCAAAATTTGTATTTTGATGGTATTAAGATACCTCATCTGCACCTGATTGACTAAATGAAGACTGTTCTGCTGAACTGGAAACAAAAAATTAGACTGAGATCAACAAAAAATACAACTTACTCCGACACCTGTTGACTTTGGTGGTAATTGTAACAGTTGATGATGTAGCCCGTGTATTGGCATGGACAGGGGCTTTTGGCATTGTCCTATATATAAAACTTTTGGAGATCTTAACTCATTCAATCTACTTAGCTCAAATGAGTACTTTTTGATTGTACTTGTTTCAAATTATCATATCATACCCTATTTTTACTCAATTCTATACTATTTTCATTTCTAATGCTATGATGTGTTTTAGTTGTATACTGCTTTTTATTTTGCTTTTGTTTACCATGTTTGTCTGACTGGGTTTAGCCAAAACCCACTTTTCAGAGGAGGGCCAGGGAGAAAAGATCCAGCATATTACAAACACATATACGCAGACATTTAGTGATATACATGAACAGACATTAAGTAATATGCATTAACAATTAACCATACAGTTTTCTCTAGAGCATAAAATTCTATTGAGGGAGCAGTGTTGTATTAAGTTGTTAAGGGATGGGTAATTTTCTGGTTTGAATAATTATCAAGTCCAAAAATGAGAAATGTAATTATCTATGTGGCTTCTGGGATTCCATATTATGAAAACAGAACTAACTACACTTAATCACTGCAAATTAAGTGGCCTTGTTAATCATATGAAGTAATGCAATATGAAGTAGCTTACTGTCTTATAAAAGTAAGGATGTGATTATAGTACGATTGTATCTAGGAGTAAAATATGTACATTTATGTGTATGTGTGCATATCAAGAAAAACAAAAGAAAGAAAATTTGGCACAGTTAATATATAATTACTTCTAAGTTCACCAGATGTTAGAGCAATTGTATGTTTTGTCATTATCAACCCATTCAATCTTCTCAGCTAACTTTACAGGTTTTAATCAGTCAATTACAAATGAAATATCCAAATATATATGTGTATTTATATTAAAAAAAAAAAAAAAATATATATATATATATATATATATATATATATATATATATATATATATATATAATATATATCTATATGGGATCCGTACGGATCACCAAACGGCAACATAACCGAAACAGATTCGGTCGGGCATACTTGCGTGAAAGTGCTTTTCACCGAAAGGCACTTTCACGTAAGTATGCCTCTTTCGGTGATCGCACTACAGTGGGGATAAGGGAAAATTCCCTTTCCCCACTGTAGTGCGACCTTGCAGTGAAAATATTTAAGTAGGGGGGTGTGGGGGGGTGCAGGGGGGCTTGGCCCCCTGCAAAAACATAAAAGTAATGTTTTATTCTTTTTTTTTAAAACACACTTTAACAAAAGCGCTTTTTCGGTGAAAGTGCTTTCGTTAAAGTGTATTCGGTGATTGTGGATTCGGACTATTGAACTTTCGTTCAATAGTCCTAGATCTATATATATATATATATATATATATATATATATATATATATATATAGGTTCATGGGTTCATAGGTAGGTACTAGGCTATCGGCCCAGGGCCTAAGTAAGCCTAGCCAACAAGGTTCCTGGCTTACGCACGTCCAATAAAGTTATTTTCCTGTGCTACTGTCGAGCAGAGGCACAGAAGTGATCCCTGGGGTTTATTTCCTATTTCCCATCCACTCATCAAGATTTTTCTTGAAGAGTGCTAATGAAGTAATGTTTTATTCTTTTTTTTTAAAACACACTTTAACGAAAGCGTGAAAGTGCTTAAAGTGTGTATTCGTGATTGTGGATTCGGACTATTGAACTTTCGTTCAATAGTCTTAGATCCATATATATATATATATATATATATATATATATATATATATATAGGTTCATAGGTTCATAGGTAGGTACTAGGCTATCGGCCCAAGGGCCTATGTAAGCCTAGCCAACAAGGTTCCCTGGCTTACGTCACCCAAGAAAGTTATTTTCCTGTGCTACTGTCGAGCAGAGACACAGAAGTGATCCCTGGGGTTTATTTCCTATTTCCCATCCACTCATCAAGATTTTTCTTGAAGAGTGCTAATGAAGAACTTTGCTTGACATAGAGGGTTAGCCTGCTCCAGAGTATGGGAAGTCTCTGGGACAGGAATCTATCCCTCCAGCATGTCCTGTTTATTGTGGTGACAAGGTTTAGGTCCCTACAGCGTGTAGCTCAGAGGGATTGGGGTTTCTTTAGGTGTAGCATGTCCAACAGCTCTGGGTTTGACATAGCTTTATATGTTAGGCAGAGATCACCTCGGAGTAGGCAATATGCTACGGAGTAAAGCTGGAGTTTTTTGAGGCGGTCAGTGTAGGGCATTTGTTTGAGGCCAGTAATCCTCTTTGTGAGGTATTTCTGTGGCCTTTCCAGCTGCTGCAGATGTCTTGTGAGGTACATTTCAAAAGGGGCGTTGTACTCTATAATGGGTCTAATGAGTGTCGATTAGAGGGGAACAATGACCTCTTTTTTCTTGGATGAGAACCCTTTTATGATGAGGTGTGCCACAAAGAAGGATTTCCTGACTACTGTGGTGATGTGACTATCAAAGGAGAGACTACTGTCCACCTGGGTCCCAAGGTCTCATCACACATTTGGTGTTAAGTAGATTGCTGCCTATGTGGTAGTTCATGGGTACAGAGTTTTTACCAAAGGGGATGACACTGCCCTTTTTGGCATTGAGCTTGAGGCCATGGCTCTGACACCAGGCATCTGTCTCAGCGAGGCCCTTCTGTAGGATGTCCACATCATTTGGGGACTTGACTATGGCTCCTAATTTGCAGTCATCTGTGAACTTCATTAGCCAGAGGCCTTCTGTGTTAGCCTGTAATTCAAAGAAGTAGATACCAAACAGGAGGTCCCAGGACGGAACCCTGCGGTACTCCACTTGTCACTGCTTTGAGGTCAGATTTGGAGTCTGCAACTTTTACAGTGTGGGTGCTGTCAGTGAGCCAGTTGGCAACCTATCTTGTGATGTAGGGATTTATACCTAGTTTAGTGAGTTTAGCTATAATTCCAGAATGGGGGATGGTGTTGAAAGCCTTGGCGAGGTCAAAATAGGCTGTGTGAACCACCTTACCCTCATCTACGGCTTTTGTGACTGCCTCAAAGAAGTGAATCTGGTTCAGGAGGCATGAGCTGCCTTTCACAAATCCGAACTGGGTGGGATCCAGAGTTTGGAGGTTCCAATGTCTTTGTTTATGAGTTTCATGATGATATGTTCCATGGCCTTGCAGACCAGGCTCGTCAGGCTAATAGGTCGATAGTTCCTGGGATCAGTGGTCGCTCCCCCTTTGTGGAGTGAGATAACTGTTGCTGTGCACCATTCAGTGGGCACAAAGCCTGATGTGAGGCTATTATTGAACATGGTGCTTAACTGGGGTGCCAGTTCGTTCTGAAGTTCGTGTAAAATGCAGCCTGGGATGTTGTCCAGTCCCATGGATGCTGTGCTTTTGGCTTTAGAGAGTGCAGCTTTTACCTGCGTAGTTGTGATTACAGGGACTCTGCATTCTTCCTGTATAGATATGGGCCCTTTAGGGGGTGAGAGGGGGGTAAAGTTAACATTGAACCTATCTGCCAGGATGTTGGCAATATCAGTTGGTTCTGTAATTTTCTTGCATTTGTGCTGTAACTCAGAGCAGATCTGGGTGTTGCCATTGAGATTCTTGACATAGCTATAGGATGCTTTGTGGTTGTCCTTGGAATTAGTGGCGATTTTGTTTTCATAGCTAGCTTTGGAGGATTTTATTAGGGATCTCAGCTTCTTACTGAGGCTGACCAGGAAGCTCCTCCACTCATAGGATTTTACTCTCTTTTGCAACAGTTACTTCCTTCTGTTGTACAGTTTGTTTATGGCAGGAGACCACCAGATTGGCTTCCTTTTTTTGGAGGATAGCGTCTTGGTTCTGTTTGGGATAGCACGATTCATGCACTCGTGTAAGTGCTTATAAAGTGCATTTGTGTAGGATTCAGCAGTTGTAACTGTATTGTCCATCTGCATGGGTGTCATGAAGTTCACCACTTCTGCCTTAAGAAGCATGAAGTTGGCTTTGGAGAAAATTTTTACTGTGGTTTCCTTAATGGGGGGTGGGGGCGGGATGTGGATATCAAGGGTGATTAGCTTATTGTCGGATCGGACCAAGGAGGAGTTGACTTTAGGTGTGGAACACCGGTCACTCATGTTGGTAATGACTAGGTCTAGGATATTGTTGCCCCTGGTGGGGGTGTGGATAAGTTGATCCAGGGCATTGGAGTTTATGAATTCCAGAAAGTGTTGAGCTAAGGAGTTGGTACGTGAGTAGTTTTCCCAGTTAATGGTGGGGTAGCTGAAGTCGCCCATTATTAGGGTGTTTGGTTGAACCGTAATATTTTCCAGTACATCAAGAAAAGAGGAGTGGGAATCCTGGGGCATGGTGGGTGATCTGTAGCAAGCTACAATTTGGATTGCAGTTTTGCCCAAAGTTAGTTGCACTTGGATAACCTCGGATGCATTATACTGAGCAACTAGCCTGGGGGTGTGGATATCCTTAATGAATATGGACACACCTCCACCTTTGGTGATTCAGTCCAGGTTACATGGCCGAAAAGTGTGGTATGAGTTATAGCCTGGTAGTGCAGGGGTGCTCTCTGGAGCCTTGAACCAGGTCTCAGTCACTGCACAGATATATATGCCTCCATTTTAAGGAGTGCCTCGAGTGAGTGCATTTTGAGATTTAGACTTCTAGCATTGAGTAGCATTACCCTCAGTTTTTGCTTGCCTGTTCCTGTTATGGTGGTGAATTTGTTATTTGAACCCTGCCTAAAAAAGGCACTATAAGGGCAGCAAGAGCCTTAGCTAGTATCCGGAATCCCAGGGGCGACAGGTGCAGGCCATCTGTGGCAAAGCATCGTGGTCTGTCAACCATGTCATCCCAAGCAGACAGATACTGGATCCCATTAGAATGACACCAGAAGCTTAGCCAATTGTTGAAGTCAGTCATTTTGTCCTTGTACTGCGGTATCATTCTGGTAGATGGCAGAATGCTACTCAGGGCTAGGGTCATACCTGCCTGGGCTACAAGATTGGAGAGCTCTTCCATGTCTCTTTTCATGTAGTCCAGGGAGGTACTTCTCAGGTCATTCACACCAACATGGACAATGGCAGAGTCATATTTGTACTTGTTGTGGAGTGACCTGAGTGCGTGGGTTATGTGGTGGATCCTGGCACCCGACAGGCAGCTGACAGTAACTTTCTCCTTGTTTAGCCTGGTGAGTGGGACATCAGTGTGCATGACTCTAGAGTCACCTATGACTAGTGTGTTGGGTACGTTGTTTTGCCTTATTGGCTGTGGTTGAGTGGCACACTGAGTCTGTGGGCTATGTGTCATTTGGGTTGTGTTGGGGGATGGAGGTTGGTTGCGTTTCTGCTTTGGAGGTCTCTGTTGCTTAAACAGATTATTATTGAGAGCCTCCACAAATGTTTTTGTGTTACTATGTGTGGATTTTGGTGGTGTAGATTTAGTGAAACTATGTGATGAGTGTGGTGTGGTGCAAATGTTTACCTTCTCCTCATGACTGTCAAGTTCAGTCTTGGTTGGAGAGAGAGCTTTACCTCCAGTTTGGATAGATAAGTGTATCTCTCACAGGTTGTAGTGTTGGGTGGTAGGAGGAGAGGGTTGTCTGTGTACATGAGGCAATTTCTACATTGCCTCAAGATGCCCAGATTCATCAGATAGACAGGAGAGAACACTGGGAGCTGACCCTTGGACATGCCTGAATAAAAAACTATTTTCCTCTAGATAAGTGAGGAAAGTGAGTACAAGAGCTGTTTTTCTCTAAGCAAGTGAGAAAAGTAAGTGCAAAAACTGTTTTCCTCTAGATAATGAGGAAGATTGAGTGCTATAGTAATTAGTAGCTTATTTAGTGCTTACAA